>NW_027020601.1:17500-33402 GCF_036884655.1 Musa acuminata AAA Group
ATTCATTACCCTTGAGGATCAGTCGTGGTCTTATAGACTCTACCAATAGTCTGGACGAATTTGTTGCTTCATCAAAATGTGTAAAAGATCATAGTCGCACTTAAAAGCCGAGTACTCTACCGTTGAGTTAGCAACCCGAATAAAATAAAATAAATAGGATATGTAGATACGATAAAAATGAAAAATCCATTAAATTGCACTGCACGACCCCATCAAAACATTGAACTAATAATAAATAAAAAAATATTTTATGTTTTATGATCGATTATACAAAATAAATAGAAAATGTACAGATCATATTTAAAAACACCAGATTCCTAAAAGAGATGCTAAAATTGTGACAGACCTACCAGTTTTTTATCAATTTTTTATTTTTGTTAAGTTAAATTCCAAAATACGTCTTATATGACAGTAAACCCAACAATGCAAAACCCATTATTTGAGTAAAAGTGAAGTTAAAACCCAATATGGGGTCTGGATAAAGAGATTTATTTATCTATGATCAATTAATTTATCTATGATCAATTATATTTGTTCGATACACCATTGTCAATATGAATGCAATGTTGAGAAAACAAATAACAAATAAAGTAAATAAAATAAGGATTTGTATTGGGTTGGCACAACATAAATAAGAAATTTTGATGGAAAAAAATAAGGAAAAGATAAAGAAAAAATCTCGGGTTTACTCAATCAATAGAGGTACAATAAGCAAGATTAATCCCTTGTTTGTTGGTGGATTCCTATAACAAGAAAAAAGTAAATTTAAGTATGAATAGAGCAAGAAAAGGGAAAATTTTAGGTAAAAAATTGTAAGTAAAAAATTATACAAAGATAGATTTTATATTAATCATCTCCCCCCTTTTTTATTAATTTTGTTGTTTTTTCTTTTAATTAACTCGAGGTTTTTTCTTTAAAAAATTCTGCCTTACTTAAAATATCATAAACAGTTCCTGTAGGTTGAGCGCCCTTTTCAAGGAAATATAGAATAGCGGGAACGTTTAAATAAGTTTGATTCTTTATCGGATCATAAAAACCCACTTTTCGAAAATCTCTTCCTTCTCTTCGGGATCGAACATCAATTGCAACGATTCGATAGATGGCTCATTGGGATAGATGTACATAAACAATCCCCCCCCAGAAACGTATAGGAGGTTTTTCTCCTCATACGGCTCGAGCTCGAGAAAAAATTATTTTTATTTCGGTATATCTTTCTGTATATAATATCAAATAGTAAACACAAAATAATGACTCAAATCATAGTCTAATTCATTATTATTATTTTGTTCTTCCTAAAAAAAAAAAAAAAAATAAATTTCATTCGTAAATTTCATTCGTACTCATAACTCAAGTTGGGTAATTCTGACAGAATTCGAGGGAAATCCTTAGACATTTCTTGAGCCGTCTCTACCTCTTTTGTTTGTCTCATCTCGAATCTATTTTTATTCCTAATTCTGATCCAATTTTTGAGACATTGAAAATAGTGTTTCCTTGTTTCGGAATCCTTTATCTTTGCTTTGTAAAATCATTGGTTTAGACATTACTTCGGTGATCCTTACCTCTTTCAAAAGGCAGCAACATACCTTTTGTTTTTTTTATTTCTTTCTATAGAAATAGAATACCCATCAGAAATAGATACGAAGAATTGATTCCTCTGTGATACACTTTTTTTTGATCGAAATAGTTTTATCAATTCCGATTATTTTATATTTTAAGGATATACTTACAAAGCTGGTCTAACTTATTGATTGATTGGCACTAACCCTAGATTCTTCCCCTTGATAATGAATCAATCCTTTCCGCTCGAGCTCATCATGTACTATCAACCTAAGAAAAATTAGATTCCTAATGGAACAGAACAAACTATGTCGAGCAAGAGCATCTTCATTTGTATAGAAAATGGTGGATGTAAAAATCCACAGCGGATCATGTCCTTCAAGTCGCACGTTGCTTTCTACCACATCGTTTCAACGAAGTTTTACCATAACATTCCTCTAATTTAGAATTCAATTTAATTTCAAACCGCAATGGAATTGATTTAATATGTAATCATGAATAGTCATTGGCTCGATGGGAACAACGGGAACTATATAATAGTCTATACTTTATACCTATGGATAGATAAGTATTCTATGGATAGATAAGTATTGTATTTATCCGGAGAAAGCTCAGCAAGGATCCAATTTCTTTAACTCGATATTCTATCATATGAATGAAACGTATTTCTAAGAAAGATGTTTGCTTAAGACTTATTTACTTTACATCTCCAACAGATTGTTCGGGACGATCAATCATGAAATGCAGAATCTATTTTTCTAGAACAAAAAAAACTATAAACCTCAAATCCTTTAATTTAATATATTTCCAATCCGGAAAAAAATAAATTATTAGTCAAATAAACTGTTCCAATGACCAAAAAACAAAAAGGTCGTAAGTTTCTAGATACTATTGATTTATCATATTTCTTCGAGTACCAACCAAGAGTTCATAAAAAATCGTTTTTAAAAATCTCCGACTTCAACATCATGACTGGAACTATGTTTTCTAGTCATGACTAAACTGGATCTCTATTCAATCACCAAGTCGACGCAATCACAATGAGTAGCTAAAAATTTTTAGCAGATATTTCATTCCCTAAGGAGACATAAATTTTACCATGTTCAATTGAATTATCAATTGGTTTTCTTTTAACCAAAGAAGTAAATTGATAATCTAGTTTATCTATTTTCATGAGTATGAAATAGAAAAGGTCTCATGTACGGCAACATTAAGATCCTTATTCTTTCTTTCATCTGAAAGAAAGAATCTGAATATTGTTACTGGGGGTAATCATGGATATTTTTAAAATCAAAGATCCCCTTCCACAAATTCTTTTCACTTAAGTGAAAGGCCATTGTTATTGAAATACAACAACATTGTTATTGAAATACAACAACATTGTTATTGAAATACAACAATATAATAACAATACACAATATATATCATACATATAGGCATAGCGTAGGCCTTGTTTATTTTAGTTTATATAGATTTTGTTTTACTTCAGGTTCAACAATTTTTCCATCAATTCCATAAAATCAAGTTAAAATATATGGAATATCAAAATTTCCCCCCAATCGCTACGTTACATTGATTTACAATTATTTTCATTTGAGGCATCTAAGATATAAGATAGAAAGAAATGGAATTCAGACAATTTTTATCCTATTTTTTCCCCACGCCACAGCACAGCTTTAGAAGTTTAAAACAGTGATGAAATTAGTACGACAAACTCCCTACTCTTTAGTCTTCACATAGAATGTGAAATTGGGATACCCTATTTTTGACTTTAGGCTTTGTGTGGAAGGAATAGAGATGCTTTTGTTTCACGCTTCAATTCGGAATGCATCATGTGAGAATTATAATTCATATTTAGAATTCATATTTCATGAATATGGGACATAATGAATATAAACAATAGTACGAGCATATTATGAATGTGAATGATAGACCCCAAATTTCTCTTTTTTTATTCAAAAAAACTTCCACCTGTATTTGACACTTTATTATGCTTGTGATAAATCAAATGGATTCTAAGAATCCATTCTAAGAATTCATTCTAAGAATTCAGAACAAAAGACATTCTAAGAATTCAGAACAAAAGAAAAGGTTGTTCTCTTTAAGATTTTTCCGTTTTATGTGGGATACAATGTGATCCCATCTTTTGTTTCTGATGGAAACGATCTGGGACGGAAGGATTCGAACCTCCGAATAACGGGACCAAAACCCGCTGCCTTACCGCTTGGCCACGCCCCATTTTTCCTGTTTGGCACTAGTCAAGACTATTATTAGAATTAGTTATTCGTCAATCCCCCCCCCCAAAAAAATACATAATACATAATAAAAACATATGGGGTATTTTGTTTGTTGCTAGGATTCAACACATGTAGATTAGATATAGAATCAAAAAAGTTAATTGATCATTACATAGAATTCAATTAAGATAATGTATGAAAGTAGAATTCCTTGTATTCTCATTTGAGAATGGAAGGAAGGATTTTTGATTTGGGAGAGTTCAAAAAAAAGAAGGATTTTTTGACTTGCCTTTTTCATTTTTCCCTTATAAAAATAACTCAATCAAATAAAATTATCTAATCTACAAGAACGAAATGTTTGTTATGTTTAATATCTTTAGCTTAATCTGTATCTGTCTTAATTCTGTCCTTTATTCGAATAGTTTTTTCTTTGCCAAATTGCCTGAAGCTTATGCCGTTTTCAATCCAATCGTAGATGTGATGCCTGTCATACCTGTTCTCTTTTTCTCTTAGCCTTTGTTTGCAAGCTGCTGTAAGTTTTCGATAAAATCCTTAATACTTTGCCAAATCCATTCATGATTTATTCGACAAAAAAAATTATAAAAAATGGATAAGATCGGCTAAGTCTTACATTAGAATTATAAACCCTCGATTAAAAAATGGAAATTCTTGTATATTGAGTAACCGCGGAGATGAATTTTGATCAGTTTATTTACTCGTTCTGACCTTTCAGTGAGTAAGGAGTTTATTAGGTCTAGGTCCCCTACAATACCTAATTGTCGATATGACAAGAAAATTTTTGTGAGGAAGGAATAAAAATCTTATTACAAAGAAATTCGTAAAAGTGACTTTCTTTTTCTTTTCAAATCAAAAAACTCCATTTTGGGGGGTATGATGTCAAATCAAACAAAATAGTATATGTGGTAAAAAGAAAAAATAGGTAATCTATTCCCTTTTTCTAAAATGATCTTATCTTGGAGATTGTGTAATGCTTACTCTCAAACTCTTTGTTTACACAGTAGTGATATTCTTTGTTTCTCTCTTCATCTTCGGATTCTTATCTAATGATCCGGGACGTAATCCTGGACGTGAGGAATAAAAAAAATTGAGTTTTCTTTGTTTTTCTAATTTTTTCTTATTATTTTATCTATTCCATATATTCACTTTTACCTATAAAAAAATAAGGAATCGAAATTCCTTCGAAATCGAAAGTATCAAGTAATCAGAGCGGCGGAGAGAGAGGGATTCGAACCCTCGGTACGAATAACTCGTACAACGGATTAGCAATCCGCCGCTTTAGTCCACTCAGCCATCTCTCCCAATTTAAATAAAATTGAAATTTCAATAAAATTTCAAATGAAATTGAAATTAACTATTTCAATTTAAATTGAAATTAAATAAAAAAAGAAAAGAAAATAATAAAAAAGAAAAAATTTTTAATTTTTAAGATATTAATTATTAAGTTTAAGAAAGACATTAATATAATATTTTTTATTAAGAAAGATATTAAACATTATAATTTAAGAAAGATATTAAACATTATAATTATAAACTTATCATTAGAAATATGAACATTCTATTAAAATTTCTAATTATAGAATAGATTTCATTACAGATGAAATAAAAAAAAAATAAAAGTGAATAATTAAAATTAAAATTATTAATAAATTCTAATCTAAATTTAAAGGTTAAAGGAATTGAAATTTTATTTTCAATTAAAGTAAAGAAAAAACAAATTAAAGGTTTTTTTTATGTAATAAAAAATTTCTTAAATATTATAATATTAAATATTATAATATTATATTATAAGTAATTTTATAAGTAATTGTATATTATAAGTAATTATATAATTCAAGTAATTAATAATATTATATTATAATAATATTATATTATAAGTAATTATATAATTAAGTAATTATATAATTATAATTATATAATTATATTTATATTAAGTTAAGTTAATTTTAATAATTTAAGTAATGTAATTATATAAGTAATTATATAATTATATTTATATTTAAGTTAATTTTACATTTACGTAATTTAATTTAAGTTTCATTTAAGTAAGTTAAGAGTAAGTCAAGAACGAATTTGATCAAGAATTCCATTTAGATAAGATTCGAAACAGGTATCTCCAATAGAAAGAAAACCTTACTTCTTTAATTTTGTACGAAAGGTTTATTCTCCCGGCCTGGTCCTAGTTAAGTACTGGCCGGGCCAGTACCTCTTTTTTTGTCCAGCTTCAATGACCCCTTCAGACAGACTGAGAATGCCAGCAATCCAGCAAAGGAAAAGTATAAGTATAACTTTATACTGTTTTTTAAATTTATATATGTTATTTAGAAAAGCTTTGTGCTCTTCGCCTTTTAAGTCCCTGGCTGGCGGGACTAAATATGTGTCAACGTTATAATTTTAATGCTATCTTGATTGCGTCTCACTCCCTTGTTCGACAAATAGTCCATTCATATACAATAATGTATATGTAGCGGTATAGTTTAGTGGTAAAAGTGTGATTCGTTCTATTAACAACTTAAAAAGTTAAGGGGTCTCTCGGTTTTTTGCATACTCCGATCAAAACTTTATTTCTTAAAAGGGTTTAATCCTTTACCTCTCAATAGCATATTTGAGGAAGAACATACATTCTCACGATTTGTATCCAAAGTCCAATTAGAAATTCTATTTTCGAAATTGAATAAGAAAATTGGATTATGTATATGGAGTCGTGAAACATAATTTTTTTTGAATTGGATCAATTCTTCCAATCGAATGAGTATGAATAAAGGATCTATGGATGAAGATACAAAAGTTTATTTCCAATCGTAACTAGATCTTAAATTTTGGTGTTGTAAAAGGAAATTGAAGCCAAACAAGCTAGAAAAGGTGGTTTTGGTTTACTAGAACCATCAGCATATTGTTTCAGCTCGGTGGAAACCAAATTCTTTTCCTCGGGATCCTGCGAGTGGAAATAGGGAACGAAGTAACTAGACTAGACGGATTTGGTATAATCCCTCTCCTCTAGAGGGATCATCTAGTAAGCGAGTAGTTTGGGATACATTCAGACAGAAAGGCTGACATAGATGTTATGGATCTAATTTTCTCTAGGAATACATCAATCTTCCATAAAGGAGCCGAATGAAATCAAAATTTCACGTTCGGTTTGAATTAGAGACGTTAAAAGTGATCAAGCAACGTCGACTATAACCCCTAGCCTTCCAAGCTAACGATGCGGGTTCGATTCCGCTACCCGCTCCATATTTCTTATTATGTATTATACATCTTATTATGTTATGTATTATACATCTTATTATGTATTATACATACATGCACCATCAATTTAGATATGCATTCTTTTTTATTCCCTAAAATATTTTCCGTGTAATTTGATTTTTTATCCGAACAAAAGAAAGTAAGAATACAAAAAAATAAAATAGGAATGAAAAGCGTCCATTGTCTAATGGATAGGACAGAGGTCTTCTAAACCTTTGGTATAGGTTCAAATCCTATGGACGCAATTTATTTCCATCTATTTTTAAAATGGCTATACTTTTTAAAAAATGGCTATACTAAGAAACCCTTTTTGAATCATTCGAATCAGAACTATTTCTCAATGATTACTCTTGTACTAAGAATAGAATATACCAAGAATAGAATAAAAGTAAGAAATTTATGTTTGTTCCTGAAGTAAAAACAGTTCGATCTGTTCTTGAATAGCTTCCTTCAAAAGAAATTCTACTTCCTCGGTGAATGTCTTGGTAGAAGATATAATTTCTTGAAATTTAGGTTTATTGTTTTTTAAGTAGCTACGTAACTGACTGAGAAATTTCTTTACCTGTCCAATTTCTAGCGGATCAAGATATCCATTCGCTCCGGTATAAATAGTAGCTATCTGTTCTTCCACTGCGAGAGGGTCTGATTGGGATTGTTAAGCAACTCGCGTAATCGTTGACCTCTTGCCAATTGATTCTGAGTAGCTTTATCGAGATCAGAAGCGAATTGTGCAAAGGCTTCTAACTCTGTGAATTGCGCTAGTTCCAATTTTGATTTGCCGGCTACTTGTTTCATGGCTTTAATTTGAGCTGCGGATCCTACTCTGGAAACGGAAATACCCACATTAATAGCAGGTCGGATTCCAGCATTGAATAGATCGGCAGATAAGAATATTTGTCCATCTGTAATGGAAATTACATTAGTAGGAATATAAGCTGAAACGTCTCCAGATTGAGTCTCAACTATCGGTAAAGCGGTCATACTTCCTTCACCTAAACTAGAATTTGATTAGCGGCTCTTTCCAAAAGTCGTGAATGCAAATAAAAAACATCTCCTGGATAAGCTTCACGACCGGGAGGTCTTCTTAATAGAAGAGACATTTGGCGATAAGCTTGTGCCTGTTTGGAGAGATCATCATAAATTATTAAAGTATGTTGTCCACGATACATAAAAAACTCAGCCAGAGCCGCTCCCGTATAAGGAGCGAGGTATTGTAATGTAGCAGGTGAATCCGCCGTTTCGGCTACCACAATAGTATATTCCATCGCCCCCTTTTCCCGGAAAGTAGTCACTACCTGAGCCACAGAAGATGCTTTTTGACCAATAGCTACATAAACACATATTACATTTTGACCTTTTTGATTGAGAATCGTATCTGTGGCTACGGCTGTTTTGCCGGTCTGTCTGTCCCCAATAATTAATTCTCGCTGACCGCGTCCTATAGGGAATCATCGAATCAATGGCAATAAGCCCCGTTTGAAGAGGCTCATATACAGAACGTCTAGAAATAATACCTGGGGCAGGAGATTCAATTAACCGAGATTCAGAAGCTGAAATTTCACCTCTCCCATCAATAGGTTTAGCCAGAGCATTTATAACACGACCCAAATAACCCTCACTCACAGGTATCTGAGCAATTCGTCCTGTTGCTTTTACGGAACTTCCTCTTGTATCATCAAACCATCACCCATTAATACAACGCCAACATTATTTGATTCCAAATTCAGAGCAATGCCTATTGTACCCTCTTGAAACTCTACTAATTCACCTGCCATTACTTCATCAAGACCATGAACACGAGCAATTCCGTCGCCTACTTGAAGTACGGTACCGGTATTCACAATCTTTATTTCTCTACTATATTGTTCAATACGCTCACGAATAATATTACTAATTTCGTCGGCTCGAAGGGTTACCATTAGTGTTTCTTTATTCTTTTTAGGAAGGAAAAGATAAAAATAATGCCTAAACTATAACTAAAAAAAGAAGGGCTAATCAGTTATTTCTTGCATGGCCCCGAGAATGCCAATATTAGCACGGATCGTACGGAAATGTAACTCGCTATTCAAGCAACTATTCAGAGTTCCTAGAGCTCCTTGTAAGGCTTGTTGGAAAACTCGTTGTCGGACCTGATTAATCGCTCTTTGTTGTTCAAACTGAAGGGTTTCATTTTTGTAATTTTCTAATTGTTCCAAACTATTACTAGTGGCATTAATCAAATTTTGTTTTTCTCGTTCTATTTCAGAGTATCCATTCATTCGATACTCATCTGCTTCCATTTCCACTTTACGTAAGCGAGCCCGGCTCTTTCGAGCTGCTCAATGGCCCCTTTACGTAATTCTTCCGAATTTCGAATAGTATTCAAAATCCTCTGTTTTCGATTATCTAATAAATCATTTAATGAAAGTAGATTATCTTATCATTATTTCAAAACTTCCATGATCTCTTCCCGAACCAAACATGAATCTTTCGATTCATTTGGCTCTCACGCTCAATTATTTATTTTATTTATGGTGTGGGTATTCCCATATCTTTTTTAATGTTTTATTTATGGTGTGGGTATTCCCATATCTTTTTTAATGTAATGAGCCTACCCTCTCTTTTCTGTTTGTATTCAAAGATGTCAAAACTGATACAAGACCAGAATATCAGGAGGACTCTTCCGACTAGACCAGACAAAAATCTAGAATTGTCAGCAAAGTTGTTTCTTTATTTGTATTTTATTTATATTTGTTTTGTATTTTATTTATCATTTTCATTTTAGAATTCTATTTCATTTTTCATTTTAAAAAAATGAAAATAATAATTATTATATTTTTTATTTGTTTCTTCAAGTCCAAAAATTCCTCTTTTTTTATACATAGGTCGTCATTTCGGCATTAGATAAAAAAAGCAAAGTGCTCATTTTTCTAGTAAATGGTTCAAATTCTTTTATCGATATGAGTGTTCTATATCAAATCAAATAAATTACCAACTATTTTTTTTTTAACCATTTCGTTACTAACGTAGTGGTAGAAGTGGTAGAAAGAGTACCATGTTTTACCTGGACTTTAAACAATTTAGCTTTAACCATGTTAATGGTCTCACATTATTGGTTGATAGAGAATCAAAGTGGATTTACCAATAAGTCACGAAATGCTATGGTTCTTACATATGATTTCTTAATTTATTCAGAAGTAATTCGTCGAGATCGTGCACCTTTTTCCTATTTCTCCTATAAATACCATAAATAAAGTGCAGCTGGATGGATCCAACCTATTCTTGAAATACACAACTCGCACACACTCCCTTTCCAAAATAAATCAATACACCAAGCACTACACTTAGATTTATTGGATTTGTTGCTAAAATATCGGTATTAACCCGAAACTCCGGCGGATGGCCAGTGACCCAAGGAAACGAAAGAATCGATTACATTTTTCATATGCTCCCCTCTCTTATGGATAGGACTAACAAAGAACAGAGTTCTTTTTGTATCACTTCACTCGCCTTTTTTTGATCGATTTCTTTTTATTAATTTCATTTCCACTTTATTTAATGGCAATAGATTAAATCATTTGTTTGAAATTTATTATTTTTTAAGTTTTCAAGAAGTTTCCAATAAGATACTTTACTTAGGTCTTAGATCTCATATCAATTGATAACTATTTCGTTTGTTGAAACGCTTCGAACAATGAAAGTAAAAAGTTTTCTATTGTACTAAGCTAAGGACAGAAAGGAAGAAAGCAAGCGAATCTGGTAATTCCTCATCCTCAATCAGCCCTTCCTGCGTATTGTCTCAACAAATAAGTAATTTATAAGTAAAGTGTAAATATAATTCGAAGAAGCAAAGGGCAATTCCAAGTTAAAGTTAATAAAATAAGAAAAAAGTATGTAAGGTACTTTTTCTATTTATTTCTAGGATTAAACAAAAGGATTCGCAAATAAAAGCGCTAACGCCACGACCAGTCCGTAAATTGTTAAAGCTTCCATAAAAGCTAGACTAAGCAATAAAGTACCTCGTATTTTACCCTCTGCTTCTGGTTGTCTCGCAATACCTTCTACAGCTTGGCCTGCAGCAGTACCTTGACCAACTCCAGGTCCAATAGAAGCAAGCCCCACGCCAATCCAGCAGCAATAACGGAAGCGGCAGAAATCAGTGGATTCATGGTAAGTTCCTCGCACAAAAAAAAAGAAATGGTTAATGATACAATCAACCAATGAATTATTACTCATTTTATCATTAAGATCCAGCGGTCCGAAGTAACTAAAAACTCCGAATTGAAATGATAATATTACTAAATTACTGAACTGAATCGTCACAACTATCTCGTTTTTACCCATAATGGAGTTTTTGTAAATCCATATGCATACAGTTCTAACTATTGTATTTCTTTGTTTCGAACCACTCTTTCATTTAATTCTTCGTTCTTTACTACACCATTCTTGAGTTCATCTCTTTGTTCATTCAATCCACAATCACAGACAAAATAGAAGGACTGATATTGAAATCCGTCTAAATGGAGTGTGACTAAATGCAGTGTGAGCTGCAATCAATATCAATCAAATTAATACCAATACAAATCAATATCAATATATCAATATGTAGTAATATAAAAGTATGTAGTAGTACCAATATCAATATATAGTAATAATTAATACTAATAATTATCGATAATATAATTATAAATGATTATATTAACTAATACTTAATTGATACTTAGATATTTTACATATGAATATTAATACTTATATTAATATTAACTATTAAACTAATTATTAATGTTAACTAATACTTATTTTATTACTTATATTTATTTACTTATATTTATTTATTTATTTATTATTATTTATTATTATATTTATTATATTATTATTATATTAATATTATTATTATATATATTATCATTATAGGATTATATTATGTATAGGATTATATTTTATATTATGTATACGGATTATATTATGATTACAGAGTAGAAGTTATGATTATAAAAATAGTAATAGTATGTAATTAAGTAATAGCATGTAATTAAGTAATAGCATGTAATTATGTAATATAGTGATGTTATATAGGATGATAGGGATAGCCTTATATAACTAATGAATATCTAATGTCATTCTAATATGACATATATATTTGTTTCTTCCATAACGTAAACCACCCGCATTTTTTTTAGATTAAATCGGATTCTAGAATCATTCCTAGAAACATAGACGGGGTCCGAGCTTATAGACATTACATACATCTAGTATAACCTCCCCAACCCTTCTTTTTTTTTTTACAATTCTGTAATACCGTCCATCTTTTCTCCTAAAACTCTAAGTCATATAGTAATACGTTATTATGTTCCCCAACCAATTGATTATCTTGAACCACGCATGAATTGGGATAAACTTACTTAATAATAATAATAAAAAATAATAATAAAAAGACTATTTTGAAAGCTAGTCAATGATGACCCTCCATGGATTCACCTATATAAGCGCAGCTAACGTTGCAAAAATAAGAGCTTGAATACCACTTGTAAATAATCCAAGAAACATGACAGGTATAGGAACTACTGAAGGGACTAAAGAAACAAGAACGACAACTACTAATTCATCAGCCAATATATTCCGAAAAGTCGAAAACTAAGAGATAAGGGTTTTGTGAAATCTTCTAGGATGTTAATTGGTAAAAGTATTGGAGTTGGTTGAATGTATTTCCCAAAATAACCCAATCCTTTTTTGCTAAGACCCGCATAAAAATATGCGACTGACGTGAGTAAAGCTAAAGCAACAGTAGTATTTATATCATTCGTGGGCGCAGCTAACTCCCCATGAGGTAACTGTATAATTTTCCAAGGTAAAAGAGCACCTGACCAGTTAGAAACAAAAATAAATAGGAACATAGTTCCAATAAAGGGAACCCAAGGACCATATTCTTCTCCAATCTGGGTTTTGCTCAAGTCTCGAATAAATTCAAGGACATATTCGAAGAAATTCTGACCGCCGGTCGGAATGGTTTGTGGATTCCGAACAGCTAGGATCACCGAACCTAATAAGATAGCAATTACTACCCAAGAAGTGATAAGTACTTGGGCATGGACTTGTAAACCTCCTATTTGCCAATAGAAATGTTGGCCTACTTCTACACCCGATATATCGTATAACCCCTTGAGTGTTTTAATGGAACATGGTATAACATTCATATGGTCCTCTAACAAAAATTGAACTTCAAAAAATAAATTATTTTGATTCAACCATCTCTTTCTCAACTCACCAACTTGAATCACTAATTGTATTCATCAATCGTATATTTAGGATATCAAGAAATTACATAGGATACCAAGAAATCACATAACATCATAACATATTATCAATATGCCCACATTTCCATTTTGTTTTTTTCTTTTTTTAATTCAAGAATAGTAACCGATCCAATAAATCTATAAAATCCCCAAATAATTAACTAATTATTCTTAATCATAATCAACGATTTCTTATATAGCTACAACGGCCCTCACAAATTGCGGATACTAATTTGTTAAGAACCAATCGGATTGAAGCTATAGCGTCATCATTGGCTGGGATCGAAATATCTGCGAGATCGGGGTCACAATTTGTATCGATTAAACAAATCGTCGGAATCCCTAAAATTACACATTCTCGAAGAGCCATATATTCTTCTTGCTGATCAACGATGATCACAATATCAGGCAATCCCGTCATATATTTGATACCGCCGAGATATGTTTGCAAGGCAGATAATTTTCTCTTCAACATTGCGGCATCTCTTTTGGGAAGACGGTTGAGTTTCCCCATCTTTTGTTCTGCTCTTAAATCCCTGAACTTTTGAAGTCTCGTTTCCGTAGTAGACCAATTCGTTAACATACCACCGAGCCATTTTTTATTAACATAATGACACCGGGCCCTTATTGCAGCTGATGCTACTGAATCCGCTGCTTATTTTTGGTACCAACAATTAAGAAGTTTTTTCCCCTACTTGCTGCATCAAAAACTAAATCACAGGCTTCTGATAAAAAACGAGCCGTTCTAGTGAGATTTGTAATATGAATACCTTTACGCTTTGCAGAGATGTAAGGGGCCATTCTAGGATTCCATTTCTTAGTACCATGACCAAAATGAACTCCGGCCTCCATCATCTCTTCCAAATTGATGTTCCAATATCTTCTTGTCATTTTTCCCCACACTTCCTTTTTGTTTTTTCTTTTTTATTTTTTTAACAAAGAGACGAGGTACTTTGAAATAAATAATTGTTCCGATGGAACCTTCTACCGGGAATTAACCGTTGATACACGGTACAAACCATTAATGTCTTTTAATTACTTATTTTTTTTTTACCAAATCAATACTCGGACCAGATAGTTAAGTTAAAAGACAGATAGTTAAAGTGAAAAGATAGTTAAAGTAAAAGAATCTGCTCTTAGGAATCATGAAATCGCGTAAACGATTGTTCTGATGTCTCATGGAAATGGGACGTAAGAACAAAATAATTCTCTATGGTGTAACAAAATATCTCTCATTTCCAAATCGAATAGATTCTTTCTTTTGATTTCCAAATAAATGTTCTTGTCTTGCCTTGAACGGTGCACTAATTTTTTGAATCCGGTACCAACGGGTATAATCCCACCCAGAACAACGTTCTCTTTCAGGCCTTTCAACCAATCAATACGACCTCGTAGAGCAGCTTTTGCTAAAACTCGAGCGGTTTCTTGAAACTTGCTTCGGATATGAAACTTTGAGTATTCAAAGATGCCCTCGTTATTCCCAATAGGATTGCCCGATAAGAGATCGCTTCGTCCAAAGCGCGCCCCGCTCGTTCCGCTCGCAACAATCCGATTAATTCCCCAGGTGAAAAAACATTAGACATTCCATCTTCTGAAACCAACACTTTTGATGTTACTTGACGTACAATAATCTCTATATGTCTATTATGGATCTGTACCCCTGGGATCGATAAACCTTTTGGATTTTATTAACCAAAGAGATACGACTTTGAACTATGGTTAGCTCCGCTTGAATCAAGAATCCCCAGGGGATTCCAAGAATTTTTGGTATACCTTCGTTCCAACCTTCAACTCTCCTTTCGAGGTTCATCGATATTGAATCAATAGAACGTACTTCTAAGATTTGTTCACTTTTGGAAGACCTTGCGTTATGTCACCAGATCTCGATTTTTCATATATAAATGTAACTAATGTATCTCCTTCAGTAAAAGATTTCTCCATAATGGCCATGAACAGTAGCTCCTGGAGTGGCCAAATAGGGCTTAGCCGATCTTATAACTAAGGAGTCAACATGAACAATTATGATCTGACCAGATTTTTCTACGTGTGGTTCGTATTTGAATAGACATACATTTCACAAAAAAATTGTCCAAGACGAATTTTTTTAGATGTCTCTTCCCAATAATCGTGATGGAGAAAGTGCCAATTCAAATGGAATGGATTCAAAATGATGTTACTGCATGGATCGGGTTATAAATCCTCCTATTTTCATCTATTAAACAGTATTTAAGTACTTGAAGTACTTGGAAAGTCTGTTGAAAATTGTCAAGTAGCAAATATTTCTTTAACAAGATCTGATTATAAGTTATTAAATGGTAAGATGAATAGAAATTTGCTATTTTAGGTACAATAGTGCCTAAGGGACCCAGCAAATCCTTAATTGGGATTATGGGATCCGATTCTTTTGTCATATTGTTATATTTTGAACCATTGAATGGGCCAATTCGAAAACAATTGGATGATGACAAAATTATCAAAGATTGGCATTCCTTATTTCGATTTAACAATGTACCAATAGTACCTTGATGTTGGGTAAGTGATTGAATCCTGGCCTTGTAAAAAAAAGGAT
>NW_027020602.1:0-24191 GCF_036884655.1 Musa acuminata AAA Group
AGGCTTTTGCGAGGAGAGAGTTAAAATTACACCTAATCTAGAATTTGCTTAGTGATGGCCTATGATCGGAGGAAGGATTGTGAACAGTGATCTTAGGAGGAATCATAAGATCAAATCTTGGGGCTATGTGAACTGTACTTGGATAGTTTAGCCTCGGTTTATCAATTACCCTTTTTTAATTAAATCTAACTAGCTAAGTTACCATTATGACATATGCACCATTTTCTTTACTGTTATATGGTAGAAGAATCGTTGGTCATGTATCTGTTTCAGGACTTGTATTAAATCCGTATGTATTTTTTTGCTATTGTAGGAATCAGAGGAATGGATTGATTGGCAAACAAATGTTTTGCGTGAACGTAATGCAGTGGAAAATGTTTTTCACTGGGCCTGTGGGTAAGCATCATGCTGCAATGAACAAAGCTTTTCTGATGGTCAATGAATTGAAAAATGGATAATAACTGTAAAGACAAAATATCAGAAGAGGAACTTTTATCCTCGACATTTATGGCTGAAGCTGAACCATCCTTGCAGTTCATTATGTGATTTTAGCATTTTTACAAACTATTTGTTCATGAAAATCACAATTTTTAGACATCTCTTAACTGCTAAGTCATGGTTTAAGTTATTGCTGGACTTTTTATGCTTTTCTTCTTAAACATGTTTTTGTCTATGCAGTCGCCCAACAACATTACAGGAAAGGACAAGAGATAGTGATGAAGACGAGCTTCATGATAGAGATTATGATATTAGAGCCTTAGTGAACAATACAAACCATGCATTTCGGTACCATGTTTATGAGAATGATAATGTAGATGAGGTAATTAGTAGATCAGAACCAGTAACTATCATTAATATCTTAGGCAGCAATTTTTTGATTTCACTTGTGCAAATGATGAAAGACAGTTATTCTTTCAGGCCCATGTTTCTCTTGACCAAGATGATGAGGTAAATATCATGCTTATTTGTTCAGGATACAATTATTTTTAAATGTCTTTTAACTCTTTTACTCCACAAACGAGAAAAAGGAATGAGGGGGGCCTTCATTGTGGTAGTGGTTTCTTATGCTTTGAAAGTCCACAAGCATCTATTGTTTTATTTGCCTATTAAAGGCATTTAAAACATTCTTGACTTTGTCCTCATTAAGAAGCAGGTTTTATCTGAAGAAGGGTCTTCTGGTAATTGCAATGCAGATGGGCTATCTAAATATGCATTTTCAGATTAGCCCATCTGATAATGTTTTTGGTGCACACCACATGCTGATGTCAACTTTATCTCTTAGAAGGACCGGTCCCTATATCTTTTCAAAGCCAAATTTCAAAATCATACTCTTTTACTTTCTTGGGGTTGCCAAAATTTATCATACTTGATTTAATAATGTTAAGAAACAGAACCCATATTTTCAAAATTCCCAACTAATGTTCATATCTGAAGTCTCTCTTGGTTCTCTTTTCTTTTCATATAAGATATTTATTGTTGTAAACTCTTGTATTTGAAAAGTCGTACTTCAGTTTTGTACCTTTCAAGTTTCTGTATTGATACTTGATCTAATGCTAAATAGAAGATTGTTGTAATTCCTACACCGTGTAATTTGTTTTTTTGAAGAAATAGTAGCTATGCTAGTACAATCGTGCAATGCAGTAAGTTATTAATGGGACATTGATTGTTATAATTACTTATCTTGACTTGCTGGAAAAATTGCAGGATGTATACATCGATCAAGGATCTTCTGGACTTGTGATTTCTACTTTGAAGCATGGTGTCGATAACCAGAGGTACATGTTTCATTTAAGCTCTGGGTGCAATAACCAGAGGCACAAGTTTCATTAGTTCTTTGTAGCATGATTCTCATTGGAATTTTTTCTCTCTGTATGCTGCAGTCTTTTCACAAATTGCGACTGGTTTGCGTTCGAAGATGAAAGTGCCTTGGAAACCCTGGATAGGATGGATGACATCAATCTAAATGAGACGTCCAGTGGTGGTAACAGCAGTGATGATGAGGTAGTGGTTGGAGTAGAGGAGCCTACCAAAATTGTGCTGCCTGAAGACAAGTGTACTGTTTCTGACTCAGATTTCAATGCCGACAATACAAGCACAGCTGATGAATCCCTCAATGAGCTATCAACAGACGTAATGAAACTAAATGTTGCAGATGTGAATCCTTTCGAGTTTGAAATTGCTGAGAATGTGGACCTTTTTAATGATCAACAGCAGCCTGAATGGGTGGGCTGGCGTGAAGCTTCCGATATTCAGGTGGATGAACCTACTGATTTTTCAACCCAGTTGAATTCCGGGGAAACTGCTGCAAGCACATCGGTTAGTACGATTGGTGTGGTTGCAGGTAGCAGTGCTTCTACTGTATCAGAATCTGGTGAGTTGGCAAAAGTAGACGAGACCACCCATTGTTCATTTGAAGAGGACGCAGAGTTTGTTGGTGCAGATATTGAAGTAGGCAGAGCCATGGAAGATGAGGTTACTGCACCCAAGAGAAACTTCCTTCTCAAGGATGAAACTGCGATTTTGGAGTTCAACAAGAGTCATTGGCGTATCGAACCTGAGGTAGGTGTAGTTCAGGAATAGAGAATTAAATGTAAGTAGTACAGTTCTTACAGCAGTGGGACGTGTACAGTGGCATTTATTCAGAAGTGCATCTGGCGACAGATGTACGTGTACTGTCCTATTATAATTTTGTCCGCTGAGATTTGCCATGTAGCTTTGCTTCTGTAATTTGTCTTTTCAATAAACACTTGAACAGTACTATGCTTGTGTGTCAAATTGGCTATTTGTCAAGGGAAATTAATTTGCTCATCATTCAGTTTAATGTGTTCAATGATCACCGAGGAGCCGCTGCCTTGAGTCGGGCAGTTGCTGGTCTACCATTCTGCTCACTATATATAACCGATCAGTTGCTTTATTCGGCATTACTAGACAACTAGTGACTTGCTGACATGCTAACCTTTAGCTATATTCATTTGCTGCAACCGTTGCGGAGCGAAATCATTGAACATGTCATGCAGCAGTTATTGCTTGAGCATATATGGGTGTGTTACGAGGAATTAGTTTATCGTGCATTCACATAGGGAAGCTTTGTGTTTGTCGACTTGCAGCTGGATTCCGGTGGATTGCCCTGGCATTTAAACTTGGGGAAGATAGTGTTGCAAGGCTACTCGACCGGGCCGGGCCGAATGTGGAACCACATAACAATGGCAGTAATATAACGATGTGGTGGTGGTTCGGCGGCCGAGGGACGGAGAGATCGGAAGAATGGCCTTAACATCTCTGGGCCTGTCTCACTCCTCTCCGTCCCCTTCTCTTCCCTCCTCCGCCCCTTCCTCTCCTATGAGCCACAAGACGCTTTCTTTGTTGCTTCCTAGGGTTTTGGTTTCTCCCTCCGGCAGCAGCAGCAGCCGCAGCGGTGGGGGTGAACAGATCCTCCGTGGATCTCCCCAATTCGGAGCGTACACGACCGCAACAGGTATCTCGCTTACTGATCGCCTTCTCCATAAGGAAAAGGATCAGAATTCTGTTTTTCTATTAGGAAAAAGATGGGCTTTCTCCTCGGATCGTGTTCTAGATGCCAAGATTGTATGTAGCAATTGAGCAGTTGTTCCCTTTTTCTTTTCCTCCTCTAAATCGACTACTTTCTCATAAAGTTTCTCAAATCTCGGTTCTATATCTTCTCAAACAGACGCATTGACCTCGAAGCAATTATAACACGATAACTTGGGATGTTTATCCAACTAATTGATTTAATTATATGAAACTGGGTCTGGCTCTGGTGTTTACCTAACTCGGTGATAGCAATCAAAGCTGTTCTGAACCTTCTGTTCCGTCTTTTGGTTCCTTTCTCAGTTAATTTTACATAAGGTGATTATTAATTTTAATTCTGTTTGTTAATAAGAACTCATGCTTGTTTGTGCTTAAATTTGATTAATTAATCTTGTTAGCTATGAATTTCGTGCTTCATTGCAAATCATGTTTGTAAGAGGGATTTGTATGACTGGTTGTGGTTGTTGCATTTTGAAACCCTTAAATAACGCTAGCTTAATTTGCCTGTAACTAGGGTTAGCTTAATTTGGTCTTTTTGCGTTTTGTATATCATTTGTCAACTTTGATGAATAAATACTCTACGATGGTCATTATTTACTGGATTATTTTTAGCCAAGGAAACTTTCCTTGAGTATGACTTAATTCTTGAAGTGGATGACACAGGATAGAATTCTTTGGGGTCAAATTAGAAAAAGAACAGAATATGTTCAATTGGAAAAGTGTTGCTTGTCTCCCTTGCCAATGCCACTTTTAAAATATGGAGATTCTGTGTTATAATTAGTGGATTTAGCTGATGCCAATGTGATACAGAGGTTTTGAGGATGGTGTATCTTTGTATGGAGTTAATATCATTTAGAGGCAATTCTATTTTGGCTTGGGTTTGTTGTTAGAATTTGGATTGGATTGGATTGGTATGAATCAATCAAACTCAATTGGAGCTGACTGATCTTGGCAATTTCTAGCCAAATTAACAACTATAGAAAGAATAAAGAGGGGAGCAGAAGTAGAAGAAGAGAAATTTGAGATGGATGAAAGCCCAAAAAGAAACATGTCACTATGATTAAGAAATCGAGGAGAAGACACTGCCAATATTGCATTTGTCATATATTGCGACCAACATACTTTCATTGTATGATACAACTACTATCTATTTTAAATAAATATATTGTTATTATTTTATAATGGATTAATTTACAATATTTTCATTGTTAGTTTTTATGAATTTTTAATTTTTTTTACATTTTATATGTTAATTTCACTTTTTTGAAAGCTTGATATTTTTATAATACGAAGGTAAAACAATTATGTTATAATATTTTTATTTTCACATGATTTTTATATATTTTCTTTATTTTGAAATTTTGGTTTTTATTAGTGAGTCCGAACCGATAAATCTGGCCCAACTGAACTTGTCAATTCTACTTGTATTATCTTTAATGAATTCCAATCTTCAAACCAATATTATTAATCATGTTTTATATTGGTTGTCATATCTGTATTGGATATATGTTACATATGATACTTGTTAGATATTGCTAACATACATGTCAAATACTTCCTTGAAATATTGATTTTTATCAATTATTAAAAACAACATATACTGTTAGGATGGCTAGTGAATGTTTCATCAATATATGGAAGAATTTTGTCTTCCTTGAGTATTGATTTGACAAGGTGGATTTTCTATTAGTATGTTTATTGGTTGTTTTGTGCAATAAGCCCATAATGATCTGATGGACTAACTTATACCAGTGAGTACATCTGTCTTCTAATACCAGTTTGCTTCATGCTTTTTCTTCAGATTAAAATTACATGTGATGTTTATTGACCGTACAAGCTTGCGAGGGAGCAAAAATATGGAATTAATCGTATCCAATAACAAATTTTGTTGCAGATCGATAAGTTCTGCTGTTCAGAATTAAGCTGAGCTGTCACCTAGTATCTCTTATTTCACACATGTTGCCATCTTGGTTCTAAACATGAAAGAAACTTCATCGGTTATCAAATTAGTGTCTTTAGGTACAATAGGTTTTTGTTTCTTTCGTTGCCCACTAGGTTTAATTTTGTAATTCCATGTGTGCACTGTGGTGTAGGTACTTGCAGGGCTAGTCAAGCTGTTGATTTGTTCCCATCTGTGTGGCCCGAAGTTACTGTTCGAGATGCACGGCTGGAGGACTGTTGGGAAGTGGCAGATACTCACTGTAGTTGCTTCTTTCCAGATTATACATTCCCAGTCGATCTTGTTTTGAGGATTGACCGGTTTGTAGGATTGCTCTCTGGGTTCTCAGTTCCTCCAGGTTGCATGAGGACATGTCTCGTTGCTGTCACTGATAGTCCATTCAATGATAAATTATATATTGGATGTGAGGATTTTAAACTTGGAGGTTTTGAAGGAAAATTCAGCATCAACAGAGGATCTGTAGCTGGAATTCTTACAGTTGACACAGTCGCTGATTTCCTTCCTAGGAAAGGTCTGCTTCGACAAAGAAGGTAGTTTATAGTTCCCATGGTTAGTTGGGTGGCCAATCATCCAGCAGAAAAATCACCTTGTACCTTTTGCATCAGAGTTCCATCTAATCGAAATCTATTGTATGACAGTTTTGTCTATTCTTAGCTGCAAGAATATTGACATGGTTCTAGAATTTTCTGAGCTGCAAAAATATTGACATGCTTCTTTTTTTGTCCATATAGAACTGGGATTGCATATATCTCAAATGTTGCAGTTCGGGAGGCAGACAGACGAAAGGGGATTGCCAAGATGCTTGTCGCCAAGGCAGAGGCCCGAGCCCGGAATTGGGGATGCCGATCAATGGCATTGCACTGTGATGTAAACAACTTAGCTGCCATGAGATTATACAAAGGCCAGGGCTTCAAATGCATCAAAGTGCCAGAGAATGCAAAATGGCCAGAACCCAAGACCTCGCCGGGCATCCAATTCAACTTCATGATGAAACTCCTGGTCCCTGATGCAACTCCTTGATCAAAGTTTGTGATGGGTCATACACCTGTTCAGATTCTCCAAGGTTATTGGTGGGTGGTGTATATTGTGTGTGTAGAACAACAAAACAACACTCAAAACTGCTGTGGACATTGTATTTTCCTGGTGTCAACTGTAAAGCTACTGGGAGACTTGAGGTAATCATTGTACCATTAAGGATAATGCTAAAATGAAATGTTCTATGATTACTATATTATTCTTAGTCCGAAGCTGCTGCGAGGGAGAGAACAGTAGAGTCGAATATCGGTCATGGCTCCCATGTAATAATACAGTGCAAGTAATTAATGTGTAACAAATGTTTTATGTTCCATTTGATGTGACAGATTAAAATTCTCTTACTAAAATTATTTTTGGTTTTCGCCTTATTGTGTTCTGGATGGAATGTGACGGGATCACTGGTTTTAGGAGTTAGCATATGATATTGGGGCAACATAGCTGGATGAATTTGTGTCCAAGAATGTCATGACCATCTTCATCTTGGATCACATAGCCTAGCAATCCATCCATGTTAACTTTGATCCATCTCGCAAGTTGTCTGTCATTTGTCTTAAAATTGGATTTGTATTGTTTCCTCCCTTTATGTTCAACATTTCTAGCATAAGAAGTAGTGATAACTGAGTCTTGGGCCCAAACACCCTTAAAACTAGGATTTCGCTAATAAAAAACCATTACCTTCATAGATTTCCAAAAAATCATAGTTAGTTGCCTTTTAATAGCTCTGAGGATCATCTCATTGTCTCCTTCCTTGATTCAATCATCATTCTCCTAGGTTAGTAATGCCAAGTGCCTACCGACGGGAAGGTTGGAATGCCATTTGGGCTCAACATTCCCGCACCACAAAGCTACCTTTTTGTGATCTCATCTTGGAATCTATTGAGCACTTCTTTACAACGTCAAATCTCTGTTTCTGTTTGCTCCTTCGCTTCTAACAACTTGGGTTTCCATTTTCGATTCTTCAATGATTAGTTGACTTCGGTTTTGGATCAAAGAAAACAAAGTTTAGTCCACCGTGAACTTCTTCATGCCTTGATTAACTACTCAAATTTGGGGACTTTGGGTTGCTCGAAATGACAAGATCTTTCAACATAGGGTGCCAAGAGCTATTGGAATTTGGAGGAAAGCTGTGGTTAATGCTAGCTCCCATCCTAAAAGACTACATTCTGATGGGACAAACCTACACAATGTCACCTTATTCATGCGAACTCTACCTCCCAAGGCTGCCTTGAGATCAATACTGATGTGTCTACCTCTTTGCAGGAGGGATGAAGTGGGGTATCGTAGATTTGTTGTGCACAAGCCTACTCTACATCTTTCGCAATGGCTGCCAAGGAGAGCCTTCTCCGTACTTGGCATGAGGGATTCTTAGTAGCGACTTAATGATTCTCAAGAACTGGATTGAAGGCAATACTACTGCGTCTTTAGATATCAGAAATCTGTTTGTTGACATTCACTATATTACATCTCTAAACTTAAAATCTTTTGTTATATGTACACTACTGCTATCGAGAGTGTAACAAAGCAGCTCATTGGGTTGCAACTAAAACGAGATGTTACCACTCACTATTATTATTATTATTATTATTATTAATATTTGAACAAAAAATAATCGTAAGCCCCTTCTAAATCTAATCTTCCATCACAAGAGTACCATGCAATATCCATATTTTGTAGATACCAATAACTGATTTAATGAGGTCTCATGATCCATCTTAACAAGAGATTCCTATCATCGCTGCATAAAATAGAATCATATTTATTTTTTTTATAAAAATAAATGATGAAGACGAGATTCAAACTTATGATAAACTATCAAGACTTTTATTAACTAATTTTGCTGACACCATATCTAAGTTGAATATATAGCAATAATAAATAATTCATTAAATTTCAGCTGATGTTCTTTATGTCCGAATGTGCATGTGGTACTCATACCACGCAAAGGAACAGTGTAAGCACAGAGTTTATTAGGATTAGGTTTGTGATAGGTTATTAATTACTTTGCCATGCAAAATGCTTACCCTAAAAAAAATCTAAAAAATAAATCTGTCACGGAAGTTCATCAATCACGCAAAAATCTAACTGATAAATCTACCATAGAAGCTTCATCAAGCACGTTTCGATCCGTCGTAGATCGAGTTTTCTTTCCGCGATCTATGGCTTTCTTAAGTCTTCTTTAATGAATATTTGCGTCGTTAACGAACAAAGCTTGGGGTCAACGCATCCACATGACAGTCAACATCATGCAATTAGACCGGTCGGTCGTTCGTTAGATTCGAAATCACGATTCGTTCATGACCAGATTAAGTTGATGGGACTCGGATAGCGTGTGTGACGGTCGTCCACTGGTGGATCGAATTAGGCACGCATCACGGCGTAGTTTTCTCCATCATGGATAGCACGAGAAAGCACGATATAATTTCTAGAAACATGCATGATCTGCTTAATTGGCTCATGACGATGAGTTAGGCCTGCGCTAATTTCCAAAGAAATTAGGCGTATGTTCGTCTAATTTTGACCCATGTTTCAGGCTGGTGTGGCGTCGATCGATTACGTGCTCATTCTTCTGATTACACTTGTCTATCAATCGTCATCGAGTTGAGTCTTCCAATCGTCTGGTTTTGACCTCTGTTTCCAATGGCAGTGGCAAAGCCGGTCGTATACGCAAGTATCCGTGGAGGCTACAGGAAGGCGCTTTGTCCTCCATCCGCAGTAGATGTTCCTATCGAATTCATGTGGCCGAAGAAATCCTAAGCTCAGCTTCTTTAATTTGTAGGGATTCAATAACAGATCTGTATCATGCTTCATAAATTAAATTATGATTTTAATAAATAATAGTCCAAACCAATTCTTAAGATCATTAGAGGAACCTTAATTTTTATTTTTATTACATATATGAATCAATATACAAGAGATGAAGTATATTTAAACATATAGAATGCCAAATAATTGATGAGGAAAGAAAGTCTGATGATAATAATTGATAATGTCTTTTTTAAATGATATATTCAAATGATATATATAAATATATAAAAAAGAGCTATGATGTCTTGATAATATTGAGTATGTATGTATCTCTTTGGTCAATATTAGGTGTAACAATAAAATCTAACCAACACGACTCATGAAACCAAGAATTTTAGTCCTCTAGCATATTGATGTTGTTGGGAATCTTGGCAAATTTTGTTGCTCAATTCTCTTAGGTACTTACGAAAGAGACCTCTAGTGTAAAAAAAAAATGATTTGAGCTTGGCTCATTTATTCGTAGATTTTTTCGAACGAAGGACATCACCAACGAGAAAGAAGAGAAAATAAGTAAACGTTGACTTGTACTCTAATTGGGAATTCATATTTCTTCTTCTAACTTTATGTCATGCAGCTCCTCCTTCTCGACGCGATGTTCGACGTTTTGTATAGCGTGCTTCCAAGACGGAGCAACATGTCAGGTGGCCGTATACACACTTGCAACAAAGTTCGGCATACACCAAACTAAAAACGTGGGGGGATTAAGATTCTCACATGCCCAATCATACACCGACACAGCTCCGCACCGACGCCTTCCTCCCGGACGCCGCTCTCGCGTGTGCTGGCGGAGCGACCCAACACGAGAACGACGTCTTTTATTGGTCGTCTCCTGTGGATCCGACGAGAAACAACTCAGTCGCCCACTAGTCACAGCTTGTTCTCTCGTGTTCGGTCGCTCACCAAGACATAGGATCCGTTCTCTGTTTCCGCGGTTGCTAATGAGTCCTCCGTCCTCCCCTTGTCATCTTGTGCCACCGGCTGCCGTCGGTCACCGCTGTCGGCACTGCCCCAGTCGGCGACCGACGCTGCCCATGTATATATAGCCTTTATTAATCTCCAAAGACGGATGCATGGGTAGATCGAGATAAATGTTGAGACGTCCGCAACGTCGAGTTACCTTCGGTTGCTTGCAAGGCTACGTTTCTCACAGTCACGTTAAGAATGGTGGGGCAAAGTGGACAACCAAACAAGTGTTTGCTCTGAGAGGAGGAACATAAAAGCTGGTGGATGGTGACAATTGTGAGACAGTGGTGCGTCTCCATCACTGTTGTTTTGATCACCGTCGCCGTCAGTGGCGATCGAGCCACCGAATCATGACACAACCGAACCGGGGGCGGCAATTATTTGTGGACTCTCGGAAGGAGGAGCGCTGCCGCCGGATTATATACATTCGAGTATAAAACAGACGCAGGTACGTAATAGTGTCAGAATTGATCATCCATCCATTTCACATAATCGAATGGGTTATCAAATCTTGAGAAAGAGTCACTCGAAATCAATTCTTCAAAAGATTCTCGATGTGAGAATAGAAAAAAGTTTGATACGTGACAAGAGAATATATTCCTGAAATAAATAAATATATATATATATATATACATATATATATATATATACATATATATATATATATATACATATATATATATATATATACATATATATATATATATATACATATATATATATATATATACATATATATATATATATATATATACATATATATATATATATATATATATAGAGAGAGAGAGAGAGAGAGAGAGAGAGAGAGAGAAATACCCTAATCCCCAACTCATGTTGGCATGACAAATTTGGCTGACCTAATTCTTTATGTCATGTTTCGATTAATCCAAAATATTAATCGTGTCAATAGCCAACCGAGCCTTCTAATTTTCTTTTGTCATTTTGAGATATGTGTGCATACAACAAAAGTATGACTTGCATGTTTGTAACGTGGTTTGACTTGCTGCGTTGAAAAGCACGATTTCAACGAGTATGGGCGACTACTTTGTGAAGGAAGTTCGATCTTTCAATTTGGCATTCACATTGGCATTTATCGTGGCCACGTAGTAAATGATCATTCGGGGATATGGTTTGCATCATTGCATTATTTAGTCGGTCAAACAAAGGGTGAAACAGTCGCTTAAGAATTTGGTTACTGATGATCACAATACCGCCAGCAACCATCTCAGAACCAACGGAACACCTTCGAATTGACATAACACACGTATCTAAAAACAATGCAATCGATCGCATCTCGAAATGACATAATAGACTCAGATACAATAGTATCCGCGTCGCTCAGGACCATATAAAGCAGCACCCAAAATCGAGCGAGACGCGATGTGGAATCGGAACAATAGGCTTATGCCATCTAGATCGGACGAACTGACCGCTTGGAATGCCGGTGGATGTTACCATCATGCGTATAACTAACCTTCGATGAGATGTATAAAATATCACCCCAACATATGTTGGGAATATTGATCACTACTCCCAAAAAATTGATTTAAGCTTTGGAGGGGTCGAGCTGAAAATTTTTCTTCCCGACATCAACCTGTTGTGCATGAACTTGGCATCGGAGATAACCTTAGCTCCATTTCGGGTCAATCATGAGACATCCGCCTAGTCCTCCATTCCCTCTCCATTCATCTCTTCGAGTGAACCAAACTGTGCCAATTCTTGGCCATGACATGACGGACTATGACACATCTTAAAGCTCCGTTGGTCTGAGCTTAAAATAGAATATAGAGCTTAAAATAGAATATAGAGAAGAGGACAGTTGTCCCTTCACAAAATCTATATATGATAACATTTTATATGATTAGCTAACCAATAGCACATCGATTAACTTAACTATGTACATGAATCACATTCCAAAGCGTAAAGCTTGTTTAACAAACCAAAAATATTTCTAATTAGGTTAGTAAACCTCTATAGTGGTTTATCCTCTTGATTAAGGACTTGTACACTTTAAAGAGCATCGATTTCAATTTTCACAAATAAAAATCCCTTATTGATGGCAAGCCGTACAACATGATACATAGTCATATGTTAATTATACCATTTGCTAAACCCTTCAATCACCCATTATGAGATCAAAATAGGTGATCCACTTTGATAGCGTTAAAAATACAATCAGTATGAATTTTAACCTAACCTCTATGGGGGCTAACTGAGGAGGAAAGGATTCTCGTTAAAAATACAATCAGTATGAATTTTAACCTACCATTCTTATGTTGTTTTATCTAAATAATTAAGATTGACAATGGACGCATAAAAATTATAATTATATTATTTTAATAAAAAAATTTTAATATCCAAATATAAAATTAAATAGTAATAGATCGAAGATTATGGTGTATATCTTTCGATGTGATTTTGAAAGACCTTATTAAATTCGAAAACATGTAATATAATCAGGAGGCAACTATAGCATATATATATGTAAGATGAATTAAGTTTTCATTCTTCTTTCTTTCTTTCTATTATTCATAAACTACTATAAGTGATGAAAGAGATTGAGAATAAATCTTGTATCATGTATAATCTTTAAGAAGTCCTGTTTATTTATAGACGAGAGTAGAGATTCTAGGATAAGTAATTAGAAGAATTCCTCCCATCAAGAAAAAAATTTATCATAAGTAAATTTTCTTTCTTTTGTTCAATAACGATAATCAGAATCCAATTGGATCTATAATTTATCTTACATAATTAAATATGCCTACACAATCAAACATTTTTTTACTTCACCTATTAATTGGTAAGATATAAAAAATTTAAAATTAAAATAAATAAAATAAAAATTTATTTAGATGTAATTTTTTTTAAAATATATTTTATACATGATTATGAATTTTAAAATAAACCAATAAGTCCAATAAGTCAAATGCATTATTAAGTCTGAATTTCAATACGAATCATAGTGATTGTATATTATCAATATCATATTCCCTTCTATTTACTAGAATATTACTAATATTTTCTAAAATACTTCATAGTGATCTGTATAATTTATTTTATTAAGACAATCATATTACCACATTCAATTATAATATATATTAACATAAATATAAATAAAATAATAGAAATAAATAATTTTAATTAAGTAAAAAAATAATAAATAATAGTATCCACTTAAACACACATCATCATATTTATATCTTTTATAAGTTGTTCACAATCCTCATTAACATGTTCCTTAAATACTTTAGGATGTAAAGCTTTAGTAAATAAATTAGTAATCATTAAAGTTGTAATCAGGTTCTCAATTGACATATGTTGTTTCTTGACTTTTTCTTTAACTATCATGTATTTTATCTTTATATGCTTAAAACCACTTGATAACTTGTTATTCTTAGAGTAGAAAACTGTTATGGTGTTATCATAAAATATTTTTAGTGGCTTGACAATTAAGTTGATCACTAAGTTCTGAGATATAATTTTATAATCATAAGCATGATTTATGATCTCAAACCATACTACAAATTCAACTTCCATTTTTTATGATGCAATAAGTGATTGTTTTATACTTTTTCTTTTTAAATTACCCCTATAGCTAAAAAAAATATGAATTTTAAAGTGAGCTTCCTATTGTCGATACAATTTATAGATATTTCATCACTTTCATCGTAGCTTTCCAATATTCGATTACTTTGATATCTATATAATATTCTAACCATAAAAGTAATATATGATCTCGTACAAGTTTGAGCATATGATAGACTTTCAATTATGCATATATTAAGAAATATCCTTCATTTAATTTCTTTTTAAGGCATTGTCAGGATATTCATTTTGACTAAAATTTTTTTTTTGGTAATAGGTATATCATTAATAGAATAAAGTTGTGCACTAAATTTCTCTAAAACTCGATTAATATATTATTTCTAAAACAATCCTAACAATTCTTGAGATCTATCCCTAAATATCTTAATGTCAATAATATAAATTATCTTATTCATATCAACCATCTTAAAATTCCTAGAAAAAAATATCTTGGTTTCGTGTAATAAATGAAGACCAATATTAGTAAGCAAAATATCATCCACATATAAGATCAATATAATAAACTTATTCCAACTGACCTTTAAATAATATTTTTCTTAAATCCAAAAGAAATAATTGTATCATGAAATTTTACATATAATTGTTTAGAAGCTTATTTAAGATTATAAATAGATTTATAAGTTTACAAGCTAAATTTTCCTTTTCCTTCTTTATAAATCCTTTAGTTGTTTTATATAAATTTTCTCATCTAAATCCTCATTTATAAATATTATTTTTATATTCATCTGATATAACTCAATATCATAATAAGTTGCTAATACTATGACGATCCATAACAAGTCATTTTAAAAACTAGAGAAAGATGCATTCTTTTTTAGAAAGTCCTTTAGCCACAACTTTGATTTTATATAGTTTGATATTGTTTTTAAGACATGTGTTGTCTTAAAGACTTATTTGTAATCGACTCTTTTAAAAATTATTACTATATTGGTCCATCGATTTTAACTTTTCTTTTATCACATCATATAACTTTTAAAAATTATTAATTTTCATAACTTATAAAAATTATAAGGGGACCTTATTTTATTCCTATATCATAATATGATTCTTGTTGATTTATCACATAATTATAAAAAATGATAGGTCTTCTTTCCCTCTAAGATCTTCTCAAAGCTATTAATTATATACTATAAGATTATTAGTTATAATATCAATATCATGTAAGAGTTCATTAATGTTATTTTATTATTCACCCATATTAATTTGTTTAATGTTTTGAAGAACAATAACCTCTCAAATAGGAAATGACAAAGGAGCATTAACATATATCTCATCCATATTAAAATTAATCTTTCAAGATTTTTCACCTATGCTTTTTTTGTTATTTTATAGGAATCTTACATTTCTGAAGTCTACTATCATCATACTCTTATCACTATAGGATAACTCCTCAAATATATAAATATTTTAAATTATATTATCTACTAGTCTATAACTCAAATAGAATTAATGAAACTGACTTACTAAGGAATTCTATTTAAGATATACATAGTTGTTCTAAGATTTTGGCCCTACATTGATTCAGGTAGAGAGAAATAGCTACGATTTCATCTTTCAGTAATATCATTTTATTGTGACACACCTGATAAGATGTACTGGGTACAAATATCTTACTTTTTTAAGAATCTAGCAAAAGAGTCAAAATTTTGATTTGACTCACGTATTTGTTATAAAATTCACCACCCTTGTTAGATATAATAATTTTAAATTTTTTATCTAATTATCTTTTGACTTCATTTATATATATCTCAAGAGTATGAACAATATGAGAACTTTGCTAGTCGTAGATGCCTTGCAAGCCAATTACATGAGTGATGACACGTATGACATATTGCATAGTCTTTTTTGCTTATTATTATTATTGATTTTTTTACTTTATGTTGCCTATTGTATATATTATGATATCCTTGGATCTGTGTAACGAGAATTTGATCATGATGATATTATAATAATGAGACTAATTCACTTGTAAATATAAATCCTAAATATTCCCGATTATAGGTTACTCAAGAGGGACATCAAGATAGCCAAACGGACCGGTGCGCTGTATACCCGTCCATATGATAGAGGCCGTTGGCCTCGTAATTGCTTATGTGGGGACATTAAGGATATAATACAGGTGCTCGTTAAAGAATGAGTTCACTGATTGATTTGTTCACAAAATATTGGATAGTTAATGATACCTAATTGTCAAACATGAAATGTTCTGTAGTTCCAATTATATGTTTGGTCTTTAAACTTGATACACCAATGATGCCCTGTATAAGTACTTCATTCTTTGAAACCAGACCTATAGGTCTAGAAATTACAGATCTAACGCAACCGGTTATCGGGAATGGTAGCTAACCTTATGAGGGATCATCTGCTCTCGGTGTCATGAGAAAAATATCCCATGTATTTTCACTCAAGTAAATCTCTAGCCAAAGTTATTCGGATTGGGAGAGAAAGGAGTACTCCAGAATAATCTGATTAGAGTGATACTCGAGTAGATTTCGTATGGGCCTAATAGTATCATGTTCAATGTACCGTCTCTGGGATATTAAATAAACGAAGGACTATAGATATATAGTAACTGAGGATAGATAGATCCAATGGATTGAATCACTCTGTATCGTTTGTGAACTATAGCATAGTGGTCTAGTATGTTCATAATCATTGAGTCGAGTGAATTATTGTAGAGATAATAATTCACTGAATCAGAAGGAGTTCTGATAGGTATGACTCACAACCATGTTAGCATTAGGCCTAGAGGTCACACTCATATGGTAGCTATTGCAACGAGTAGAGATTGGATATTAGATATCTGTCGGACCATTGTCTTATTGGATATCCAATAAAGCACATGAATTATTAGATCTTTTGGGTGAGACCCAATAAGAGTAAATAGTGATTATTAGATAGAGATGCATTAATTCAAGAGGCTTGAGTAGTTGGATAGAAATCCAATACCCGATAGGGTAGGATCCATTAGGGTTATGTTAATATGGACCTATATAAATATGAGGGAATTAAAGGGGCATAGACTAGACCCTTTTTGGCTACCACCTCCTATTCTCTTCTCTCCCTCTCCTCCTTAGCCGGTAACTCTACTTGGGGCATGTGGACAACAAGAAGGGTAGACCCATTCTTGATCTTGATGCAAGTCTTACGGTGCATAAAGGAAAGGAAAGATCGCGCTGCAAAAGAGAAGCATTGTTGCATCATCTGTTGTGTAGACCACCGCTAAAGAGGAGGACATTTGACCTCCTTCATCTAGAGATTTGGATCTATAATATCTAGGATATACGATCTCCCCTAAGTAAATCATCTCACATGTATTATGTGGTCTTCAGTTTTACAATTTTTCATACATCAATCTTCACACGTTGAACTATATTAAACTTTTTGAGAATCTGTTTTATTTTCTATTCTTTCGCTATATATGTGATGCTGCCTAAGGTTTCCCAACAATCATATCTTGAAAAGTCATCTATAAGATATGATAAAATCATATCTTGAAACATAATTTTTATGTGTTTAGTTTATTTTTTTAATATAATATATGCAAACATCAAAATCAGTGAAGTCTAAATCTTTCAAAAATATTATCTTTCGCTAATCTTTTAATTCTTTCCCTGGAGATATGCCTCAAATATTTGTATCACAAGACTTCTTATTATAGAAATTATGTTTCAATCTAACATTTGATTGTAGGGTCACTAATAGCTTTGCAAACTCAAAATTTAAATTAATTATGCATAAATTATTGTACAAAATTTTAAAATTAAATTTTATTAAATTATAAAATATAATGAGTTTTTTATCACCTAAAGAAAGACAATATCCTAGTTTATAATTTCTAAATAAAAAAAAATTTAGAAATGGTAGGAACATACATGTGTTTGTAAGATATATTAGATGACCAGTCTCTAGGCGTAGACAATAGATTTACATTCCTATTATTTTCGCTTTGAGACAATTTCTCATAACGATGAATCTTTCATGTTATTTTAGTTTTCAGATTGTAAAAAATCTTTATATATTATTGGTAATATGAGTTGAAGTACTAGAATCAATCCAATAAGTATAAGAAGGAACCTCTATAATGTTTTATTTGAAACTTATAAAGGTCAAATTTATATATTTATTTTTAAATTAAGTTTTGTGTCTAAGGTAGTCCATTTTCATATGTCATTTATTACCATAAAGAATCACTTTACTATGAAGATATTCTTTTCGTTAGACTATTTAGCATTTCCAAACCTAATAAATTTATTTGGTGGATGACTCTTCGACTTTATTTTTTTTTGTTACCGGCTCCTTTTGCAATAGTCAAAACATTATAAGATTTTTTATGCTTCAACCTTTAACTCTTCTTGAATACATATATTAGTTAATTCATTCAAGTCTCATTTATCCTTATTTGTATTATAATAAATTTTAAATGAGCTAAATTAAGGAGGAAGAGAATTAAGAATGAACTACATAAGAAAAACTCATCTACATTCATACATAATGATTTAAGTTTCACAGCTTTATCAACTATATTGAAGATGTAATCATAAATCTCTTGAGTGGTATCATTCTAAGTCATAGTCAATTCCTTTATTAATGTGTAACTTATTAGTAGATTTAAATCTATCTTCTATTATTAGTGTATAATTTATTAGTAGATTTAAATCTATTTTCTATAACCCTCAAATATTCTTGTGCATTAGTTGTAGGTAGTAATGACGTTTTGATATTATTTATAATTGTCATTCTTATAAACATTAGATTGAGCCTATTAGATCTTTCCTAAGCATTCATTTTATTAATTTATATTATAATATTTTTATCAGTCAAGTCTGTGACCTATCAACAAGCAATGCTAAATCATGTTCTAATACATCTAGTATGAATTGTATATACTTTAACTATTTTAAATAATTAATATTATCTATATTTTATCTTATGATGAAATATTGATATATCTAGTGTCCATTCAAAATTATTCATGGAAGACTAATACCATCTTTGTAGAAAAATATTATTACAATTATAAACTCTAAAGATATCCAAAATAGTGTTATCCTACCTATTATATAATTATTCGAAGTATGTTCTTCTTTGAGATTATCGAAACATGATATTATGTATGTTATTATGAATATTATTTTTTTGTTATAATTCATGCATAATTCTTTAATATAATTTTATAAATTATTGAGCTAAGCCACTTGGCAGCTACAAAACTAATACAATAATATAGAATATCCTATAAATGATCAAACATTTATTATAATCCATACCTCATAAGTCTATCTAGGTTACTTTGATCACTATAAGTCAGATAAAACATAAAGATATAAGTTATAAATAATATTCATAAAATATTGTTTAATATAATTTATATAAAAATAATTTAATAATAATAAAATAATAAATATAATAATTATTAAATATTAATAAAAAAATTCATATGATAATTGTAATTATGATAAAATATAAATCATACCTTTATGTAAAAAATAAATATTATTTCATAATTTATACTCATTAATTTCGAAAAGTAATAATTAAAATTTAATTATCATAAATAAAAAATTTATGAATATACATATAAGAAAATAATAAAAAATATTATATATTTTTTAAATTTCATATAAGACCCTAAATTAGCTCTATCAATTTTATTTAATTGGACATCCCAACATTAAGCTAAAATGCATCGTGCCTCTCAAAATTAGATCACCCAAATTCAATTCAATAACCTACCTACCAATTAAAATTGAGTAGGACTCGTCAAATATAGAATTTGATCAAGGTCCAATTCAAGGAAGTCAAAATAATTTGAGTTAGTAAAAAAAAAATGATTTCGATCAAAATTAAGTCTTGATTGTAACCTAATTTAGGTAATCAAAATTAAGGTTTTCACTTAGGTTAGAATTGATGGTTTAAGGCCAAAATAGGGCATTGACCGAAGTTAAAATTTAATCAAAAAATTAAACTAGTCAAAATTCGATCGGCATTGATCGGGTCAAAATTGAATTTGAAAAGTTAATTAATTCCTTTGCCCAAAAACCCTCATATCTACTCTCTTATTGTCATGAACAATCATCGCACACTTGCAATATCTTCATTAACGTACCGTTTGTTACTTGTACATATGTTTAGAAGTGTGTTTTGCCTTGATTTTTTTGTGTGTTTTGCTTGAAAACCATAAACAGAAACAATTTACAGTGCTGTAGAGCAACCACTCATCATGATGGATAAAACTACCCTAAAATGACTTTGTTTTTACGTACCGTCTTATTTTTTATAGGCTACAAAGCGATATAAAATGTCAGTCATCTCAACACCCTAGAACCCTTAAGGTGGCATCGGGCTAGATCGATGTTCGGGATAGTGTTGGGCATTGATTGGATTTCACAAGTTCGAATATTAAGCCTATGAGAACTTGCCAATGTGTCTGACACTTGGTGAGCAATCGTTTGCAGACTTATGACTGTTCATTTATTTTCTAAAGTTATTATTTTCTCCTTTCTCTTTTTTTTCTCTTAGATACCAAGTGTTTGCTGAATTGCTTGTAAAGATATTCTCTTTGTGAGATGTCAGGACTTGTTTGTTGCTTGCTTTCGAACTAATCAATTTTTTTTCTTTATAAGTCCTTTGGGACGTGAGCGATATTGCAACTAAGTTGACTCTTTGCGGATGGATAGCACAAGGATGTCTCATGACTTAAGCAATTCTAGCTAAGTTGGTGACATTACCACAATGGTGCCTTACGACTTAGGGATTCTAACTAAGTTCGTGGTAGTGTAGTTTCAGAGCAGGATAAGCACACTTAGAAATACTTGATATGCAAATGCGGGGGGACTTAGGGAGCTGCGTTGAGGGCAGCCAACATGCATGATCATTTGGGGGAAATGAGTATTGAGATATAGGGAAATAAGTCATTCAGAGGAGAGGGCATTCGAGATTGACATTTAGAGGAATGGCCAACCCTTCGTGTGGGAGGTACCACGAGGATAAGCAAGCTAAGAAGAATATGTTGCATATAAAGGTTTGGATGGTTCAGTTCAAGCTACGACTTGATATTAGTAACAAAACTTGATGGTGCTTAAAGCAAGTGGAGCACTTGGTAATGGATGAGATCGTGCAATGTGAGATGGATTGCTCAGTGACCAAAAGAGTTATGCAAAGCTCATAATAGTAAGGAGAATTGCTAACTCAAAGAATTCGATACTTATGCAAGGACTTATATATGAACGATGGACTATTCGTAGCTATCCCAAGGTAATCAAAACTCAGCTCCATGAAGTATTAAAAGTTTCTCTTCAGCATGGGAATGATACATCTATATGAAGTGAAGTATACAGCGAGTTCAGCATGTTGGTAAGGCTTGAGGGGCATAGTGGGGGGCTGTATTGGCGAAGAGTCGCAATCTAGCGAGTGCATTTACGAGGATAAAATAATGCATAATTTGTTTAATAACATGATATAGTCCAAGAAGATAATAGTCTCCAAAACTTCTAGAGAGGAATATGCAAAGAGAGAAGTTGCTCCAATAGGACAGATATCCAAGAGAAATAAGTCTTGATTCTTTAACGGGAGAATCATATGCAATGGACCAAATATGTTGAGAAAAGGGTACCTAAGGACAATAACTCCACAAAGCTCAATAGACCAAGTGACGAGAAGTCATCGCACAATCTCACATGAGATATTACGTTGGTGGACATATTGGGAAATTCGGGGCGACATCACATGCGTAGTAGAAGAACACAAAAATAAAATCCAAAATTCCCACAGAAAAGAAGGTTTCATTATCATGCAAAAGTTGGTGCGCAAAAACCCATGAAACCTAAAAAACAACACATAAGAGAATTACCTAGGGAGATCATATGTCATTGAAAACTTGCATATCTATGAGAGAGGATGAGGGATGTCAACTATTCTCTTCTCTAGCGATGATCCACATGGTAGGGGCGGCGAAGATGCTCCTGAAATCGCTGCCCAAAACTCTTCTTCGCGTACACCACTTAATCAAGAAGGAGCTGCCCCTTCTTACTATCCACATGCCCCAAATAGGGGCTGCAGTATATGTAGGAGAGGGAGAGAGGAGAATATGAGGAGGCAGCCAAAAAGAACCTCTAGCCTATGGGTCTTTAGTTCCCTCCTATTTATAGAGACCCCTTATCAACTTAACTCTAATAGATCTTGTCATATTGGATATTAGATCTCTATCAAACTATCCAAGTCTCTTAGATTAGTGGGTCTTTATCTAATAATCTCTTATTAGCTCTTATTGGATCTCATTCATATGATCCAATAATTCAGGGACTTATTTGATATCAAATAAGATAGGAGCTCCAATGGATATCTCATATCCGAACCTATACTCATTGCAATACCTGCCATATGTGTGTAACCCTCTAGGCCCAATATCGAGTTGCTCATGAGTCATACTTGTCACAACTCCTTTTGACTCAATAAATTATTATCTCCATAATAATTGACTCGACTCATCAACTATAGACATACTGGGCAATTACGTCGTAGTCCCAGACGATACAGGGGAATCCAATCCTTTAGACATATCTGTCCTTAGTTATCGTGTATCTATAGTATCTCATCTATCTAATACCTAAGAGACCGTATACCGGGCATGGTACTATTAGGCCCATATAGTTTCTACTCGAGTCGCGTTCTAATCGGATTCTTCTAGAGAACTTTTTCTCTCTCAATCCAAACAACCATGGCTAGGGAATTATCCGAGTAAGAACACATGAGATATTTCTCCTATGACATCGAGAGTGGATGATCCTCTATCGACACTCAATAGCTCTCGTAAGGTTTGCTACCACTCTTGATAACCGGTTGTGCTAGATCTGGAACCTCCAGACCTATAAGTCTGGTATCAAAGAGTGGAGTATTCATACATGACATCCTTAGTGTCTCAAGTCTAAGGATCAGATACACCACTAGGACGATGTAATTGTTGCTAGTGAACACATTCTCTAATGAGTACCTACACTACACATATAGTATCCCCACATAAGCAACTATGAGACCAACTACCTCAATCATATGGATGAGTATATAATATAACGGTCTGTCCGATTATCTCGAGAATATTTAAGGTCTGTATTTATAGGTAAATTAGTCTTATTATCATGATCCAATACCTATTGCACTGATCCAAAGACATCATAATATATTCATCATTCAATATAAAATAAGAAAATATCATAATAAGAATAATAACAAAAAAAAAAATTATCTAGCGTATCACACATGCCATCACTTACATAATTGGCTTGCAAGGCACCTGTAACTAGCCATTTCTCACTTGACCTAAAACCAATCGCTTATATGCCTAATCCCCATCAGACCCCTGTGATACTAAAAGACAATATGAGATACTGGTTTTGTTAGTGGATTTACAATGTTATCTTCGGATGACTTTCCACTACGACATCACCATGGGCTATGATCTTTCTGATCAAGTGGAACCTCCTTAGAACATACTTTGACTTCTTATAAGACCTGGGTTCCTTCTCTTGAGCAATCGCTCCATTGTTGTCGTAATATAAGGGAATCGACTCGTTACCCAACACGACTCCTAGATTTGCGATGAATTTCTTTATCTAGACTCCCTTATTTACTACTTCTATTGTAGCAATATACTCCACCTTTGTGGTCGAGTCAGCAGTAGTATCTTGCTTAGAACTCTTCCAACTTACTGCTCCTCCATTCAAGGTAAATATATACCCCGAGTTTGACTTGCTATCATCGACATCAGAATGAAAACTCGAGTCTATGTAGCCCTCAACCATGAGGCTAGTTTTTTCATATGCCAAGAAAAAGATCTTTAGTCCTTCTTAAGTATTTAAGAATACACTTTATTATTTTCTAATATTCCAAACCTGGATCTGCTTGATACCTGCTCATAACACTTAGAGCATGCATTATATCAGGCTTAGTACATAGCATAACATACATGATAGACCTTATTATTGAGGTATAAGGTATCCTATCCATGTCCGCCCTTTCTTCAGGAGTCTTTGGGGGCATACTCCTAGAAAATGATATTATATATCTTATCGGTATGAGACTGCTAGTCATAGGTGCCCAGCAAGCCAATCACGTGAGTGATGGCACGTGTGACTTGATACAGAATCTTTTTGCTTATTATATTTTGGCGTATATCACTTTATAACTATTGTATAAATGCATATATATATTGTGATGTCCTTGGATTTGTGCAATGGGAATCGGATCGTGATGAGATCACGATAATGAGATC
>NW_027020603.1:15000-17500 GCF_036884655.1 Musa acuminata AAA Group
GCTGACGTTTTGCTCCGCTCACGACGGTCACCGCACCACGCAAGAACAGGCCAAAAACTGGCCAAAACAGCCCAAAAACGGGCCAAAACTGGCCATTTTTGGCTGCGCGAGCGAGCGGCGAGCGGCGAACAGCGAGCGAAGCGAGAGGCAGCACCGTCCCTGCTATACGAAAGCCCCATCCAGCCCTGTGCCACCCGGGGGGTTCCAGGGTGCTGAGATGGCTGACGTTTTGCTCCGCTCTCGACGGTCACCGCGCAATGCAAGAACAGGCCAAAAACTGGCCAAAACGGCCCAAAAACGGGCCAAAACTGGCCATTTTTGGCTGCGCGAGCGGCGAGCGGCGGACAGCGAGCGAAGCGAGAGGCAGCACCGTCCCTGCTATACGAAAGCCCCATCCAGCCCTGTGCCACCCGGGGGGTTCCAGGGTGCTGAGATGGCTGACGTTTTGCTCCGCTCTCGACGGTCACCGCGCAATGCAAGAACAGGCCAAAAACTGGCCAAAACGGCCCAAAAACGGGCCAAAACTGGCCATTTTTGGCTGCGCGAGCGAGCGGCGAGCGGCGGACAGCGAGCGAAGCGAGAGGCAGCACCGTCCCTGCTATACGAAAGCCCCATCCAGCCCTGTGCCACCCGGGGGGTTCCAGGGTGCTGAGATGGCTGACGTTTTGCTCCGCTCTCGACGGTCACCGCGCAATGCAAGAACAGGCCAAAAACTGGCCAAAACGGCCCAAAAACGGGCCAAAACTGGCCATTTTTGGCTGCACGAGCGAGCGGCGAGCGGCGGACAGCGAGCGAAGCGAGAGGCAGCACCGTCCCTGCTATACGAAAGCCCCATCCAGCCCTGTGCCACCCGGGGGGTTCCAGGGTGCTGAGATGGCTGACGTTTTGCTCCGCTCTCGACGGTCACCGCGCAATGCAAGAACAGGCCAAAAACTGGCCAAAACGGCCCAAAAACGGGCCAAAACTGGCCATTTTTGGCTGCACGAGCGAGCGGCGAGCGGCGGACAGCGAGCGAAGCGAGAGGCAGCACCGTCCCTGCTATACGAAAGCCCCATCCAGCCCTGTGCCACCCGGGGGGTTCCAGGGTGCTGAGATGGCTGACGTTTTGCTCCGCTCTCGACGGTCACCGCGCAATGCAAGAACAGGCCAAAAACTGGCCAAAACGGCCCAAAAACGGGCCAAAACTGGCCATTTTTGGCTGCACGAGCGAGCGGCGAGCGGCGGACAGCGAGCGAAGCGAGAGGCAGCACCGTCCCTGCTATACGAAAGCCCCATCCAGCCCTGTGCCACCCGGGGGGTTCCAGGGTGCTGAGATGGCTGACGTTTTGCTCCGCTCTCGACGGTCACCGCGCAATGCAAGAACAGGCCAAAAACTGGCCAAAACGGCCCAAAAACGGGCCAAAACTGGCCATTTTTGGCTGCACGAGCGAGCGGCGAGCGGCGGACAGCGAGCGAAGCGAGAGGCAGCACCGTCCCTGCTATACGAAAGCCCCATCCAGCCCTGTGCCACCCGGGGGGTTCCAGGGTGCTGAGATGGCTGACGTTTTGCTCCGCTCTCGACGGTCACCGCGCAATGCAAGAACAGGCCAAAAACTGGCCAAAACGGCCCAAAAACGGGCCAAAACTGGCCATTTTTGGCTGCGCGAGCGAGCGGCGAGCGGCGGACAGCGAGCGAAGCGAGAGGCAGCACCGTCCCTGCTATATACGAAAGCCCCATCCAGCCCTGTGCCACCCGGGGGGTTCCAGGGTGCTGAGATGGCTGACGTTTTGCTCCGCTCACGACGGTCACCGCACCACGCAAGAACGGACCATAAACAGGCCAAAACAGCCCAAAAACGGGCCAAAACTGGTCATTTTTGGCTGCGCGAGCGAGCGGCGAGCGGCGAACAGCGAGCGAAGCGTGAGGCAGCACCGTCCCTGCTATACGAAAGCCCCATCCAGCCCTGTGCCACCCGGGGGGTTCCAGGGTGCTGAGATGGCTGACGTTTTGCTCCGCTCACGACGGTCACCGCGCCATGCAAGAACGGACCAAAAACAGGCCAAAACAGCCCAAAAACGGGCCAAAACTGGCCATTTTTGGCTGAGCGAGCGAGCGGTGAGCGGCGAACAGCGAGCGAAGCGAGAGGCAGCACCGTCCCTGCTATACGAAAGCCCCATCCAGCCCTGTGCCACCCGGGGGGTTCCAGGGTGCTGAGATGGCTGACGTTTTGCTCCGCTCACGACGGTCGCCGTGCCACGCAAGAACGGACCAAAAACAGGCCAAAACAGCCCAAAAACGGGCCAAAACTGGCCATTTTAGGTTGCGCGAGCGAGCGGCGAGCGGCGAACAGCGAGCGAAGCGTGAGGCAGCACCGTCCCTGCTATACGAAAGCCCCATCCAGCCCTGTGCCACCCGGGGGGTTCCAAGGTGCTGAGATGGCTGACGTTTTGCTCCGCTCACGACGGTCACCGCGCCACGCCAGAACAGACCAAAAACAGGCCAAAACAGCCCAAAAACGGG
>NW_027020604.1:0-47029 GCF_036884655.1 Musa acuminata AAA Group
GATAGATACTTGGCATATGAGGAAGTGTTGAAAGTTCGTGCACAGAACAGAGTAGTCATAGTAGATATGGCTGGGAGTTTAGGTTCATGAGAATAGATCAAGAACTTCATGAAGCATATAATGCTTTCAATTGCGTATAATCTGATATTGCATCTAAGGTCTCACAAGTTGCAGTAAAATAATAATTCACCTGAGATATACATAGAAATTTTATAAGTTGATGGTGTTGATGACTTTTTTTGCATAAAGGAAGCATTAGTCACTGGATAGAAACAAGGTTAAAGAAAGACAAGTCATAATTACTTGATCATGGAGGAACTACATGTTGATGCTTGTAGATGAGACTGAGCATTACCCATAATGCAGTGCTAGTACTGTGGGAAACTAATTCCAGAATCTGCACCAGCCAAAAGATGTCTTTGTGATTGTTGCACTTCCAGCACATAATTTGGAGGAGAGATTTGATGGAGGTTCATTTTTTAATTGTGCTAAGATGGGACATACTATTAGCATGTCTTAAAAGGAAGACAATACTGGTTTTTGTATAAGGTTTTGGAGATGTGTAGGAACTAGTTGCAAATGATGTGGAAAAGAAATGTTACACTTAGCTGATGGATTGATGGGTAAACTCATTTATACGGAGTGCTCCCTGTTGCTTTCAGTCTTTCCTTCTTTGCTTCCATTCGGTTCTCAAATTCCAGTCATCACTTTTGAATACCATGAGAAAGAAGTAGTTCTGAATTTTCTTGCTTTGCAATAAAAGGTTTCTGTACACTGTATTGTACTTCAGCGTATTAGAGTGATAATTCTCACTACCGATTTCAATTACCATATCTTTTAACCTGATCTAGCAATCAAAGATATCGATAATTTAGAACAATGCAAGTTTATTCCATATTGCAAATTATAGAGCTAATGCGTGATGTATGATCAAATTGTGACCATATTGATGTCACGTTTAGCTTAACGAGTATAATAAACTCATTTTGCAGGTGCTGGAAGCTCGCCCCTCCACTATGCTGCTTGTGGTGGAAGTGCAGTTTGCTGTGAAGTAAGTTGGTTTCATGTCTATTTGGTTTTGTCTGTTGGTATGCTAATTACTGTGGTTACTTATTAGATGTGGGCATTCAGGTTCTTATTGCCAGAGGAGCTAGTTTGGATGCTGAAAACTCGAATGGGTATGTATCTGATATGCTAAAAGCTTTCTAGGTTGATATGGAACTTAAACTTTAGATAGAGCTAGAATCTGCAGGACTAATTAGATGCTTTATCAACTGCAATTTCTGTTCTTAATTAATCTAAGTAACAAGTTTGGCAAAATTCATTTCAGGATTGATACCTTGTCTGACTCTCTGGACTTTAATCAAATCCTGATGAAAGTGCAAATAGATGATACATTTCCATGTAATTAAAAGGGGGATTGAATCAGTTGATTTTCTGTTGCACCCTATCCAATGAAGTGCCAAACTTGACTATACATTGGAGAATTTTGTTGTGTTGACACCTTTTTTGACCATATGGACTTCAATTATCCTCTTTTATGGCTCAAGCCGATTGTTAATTCTTCAAAGATAGTAAGGGGAAGTACATAGCACATAGTTAACAATAACAAAATATATACTGATCCATTGCATTTGTTAAGTAGCCTACCTAATGTAATAAATAAGCTTGAGCTCTTAGTTGTTTCTGAAAATTTAGCTTGTTTAATCCCAGCTCCTTTTTTAGTCATCAAACAACCATATTCAATATTCTTTTCTTCTCTTAATCACTCTGAAGAATTGTCCATGTATTTCCTTGGGGATCCTTTAGTGTCAACCATATCATTGCCGATTGATGGCATAAGCTGATGCTGGCTCTCTAGATATACTGCAACTTGATGCCTTCTCTTACCCATTTTTACTGTTTTACTTCTATTTTATGTTCAACTTATTTCCATCTCTCTGTCAAATTGGAATGCATGGATAATCTTATATAGTGCTGCTTTGCTCAACAGCTGGACTCCTTTGATGGTAGCCCGTTCATGGCATAGAAATTGGCTTGAGGGCATCTTAAGTAATCAACCAGATCATCGCGTAAAGATCCTTCCTTCCCCGTATATATCTCTTCCCCTTATGAGCATCATGAGGATTGCTAGGTAAGTGTTCTGTACTTTTTTTTTTGTTTTGGTTGTTTGCTAAATTTCATGTATTTTATTTTAATTATCTAATCTCCTGCAGAGAATTTGGTTGGAGAAGCACAATCCAGTCGCCTGCATGCATTGATCCATGTGTTGTTTGCTTGGAAAGAAGATGCACAGTTGCTGCTGAAGGTACACATCTCTGAAACTTTCAGATTCCATGTACTAATAATGCTTTCAGTCATGACCTACCTGATCACTCAGATATGAAGATTTCAATAGATTGAAGTGTATCATGTAGTTTCAGATTTTTGGAGTTAATTAGTCAATTTTCACATTGGGTCAGATGTCAGATGATGACAATTAATGGATCAAGAGAGGATTAAGTTGATATATAGGACAGGATGTGTACTATTATCTTTAGGTTAAGCATTTTGGAGTCTGATTAAGTTGATCTATTAACTGAACATAAGGGTTTATTGTTTCTAAGTTAATGAATCAGTTATCACATTAGGTTGATCATGACACTTTACTCGAACTAATTCTTTTGTGCTGAATGATTTGTTTATGAATGCACCTGTAAATTGCAACTGTTTGTTAATGATACTCCTAAAGCCGCAAACTGTTGTCGACAAACATGTTAGTCATAAATCACAACTATTTATTAATGATACTTTGTTAATGATACTCCTAAAGCCGCAAACTGTTGTCGACAAACATGTTAGTCATAAATCACAACTATTTATTAATGATACTCTGAGCGGCAACTGTTGTGTCAATAAACAAACATGTTAGTCGTAAGTCACAACTATTTATTAATGATACTCTGAGCGACAACTATTGTCGATAAACAAACATGTTAGTCATAAGTGTCACAATTATTTGTTAATAATACTCCTAAAGCCGTAAACTATTGTCGATAAACAAACATGATAGTCGTAAATCATAACTATTTGTTAATAATACTCCTAAAACCGTAAACTGTTGTCGATAAACATATTAGTCGTAAGTCGTAACTATTTGTTAGTAATACTCCTAAAGTCGCAAACTGTTGTTGTATGTAAGTCGTAAGAGAAGCCGCAAACTATTGTCGATAAACATATTAGTCGAACTCTTTGTAAATGATACTCCTAAAGCCACAAACTGTTGTCGATAAACATATTAGTCATAAGTCGCAACTATTTATTAATGATACTATGAGTGGCAACTGTTGTCTATAAACATGTCGTAAGTCACAACTATTTGCTCCTAAAGCCATAAACTGTTAATAATATTCCTAAAGCTGGCAACTGTTGTCGATAAATATGTTAGTCGTAAGTTTAATGATACTATAAGCGACAACCGTTGTCGATAAACATGTTAGTCACAAACTGTTGTCGATAGACATATTACTTGTAAGTCACAATTATTTGTTAATGATACTATGTGCGACAAACTGTTGTCGATAAATATGTTAGTGGTAAGTATTTGTTAACAAACTGTCGTCGATTAACATATTAGTCGTATTCGCTGACTACGAACAAGATTACATTAGCTGACGTTACAAGTCAATATCTCTCCACCTGTAGTCCAATTCGTGGATAGAAATGGTGCTAAGACTTGGCTAACGCATCTGTTAGGCACAAAGAAGCTTTGGCTTAGAGAAACTGTAGCATACTGATAGCAGAATTATTCTCACATCGCAGGTTGCAATCATGAGTTCTGCACCAGATGTGCTCTCTACCTGTGTTCCACCAACAGCACATCCACCATCCTATCTTCTCCGCCGGGATCAATACCCTGCCCCCTCTGCCGGCACGCTATCGTATCGTTTGCCAAGATCCCAGGGATGAGCCCAACGAGGGAGCTGCCAAGAACGAGCCTCTCCTTGTCTCTCTGCGCCACATGCCCAGCCGCGGACGTATCGGATTCTACTACTCCCATGGCCACTCAGCTCTGCAAGCCAGACTTCCACTGCACACGGATCCCTCCTCTGGGTTCCTCCTCGTTCTGGTCATTGAGCTGCCAAAGGTTGCCCCCCACCAAGCTATACTCCTCGCTCTGCATGGGAGTTCCTGAGACGAGCTCGTGCCTGATGAGATGCTCGAGGTCTTTGAGGCGATCGGCCTCTCAAGGGGAGAGCAGTGGAAGATCGTGTCTTTTTGCCTTCAGCCATATTGCCGACAGCAGTTGACTTGGTGCATGGCCGCGTCACGTCTTCCTCTTCCGCTGCTGCATTGCGTGAATGGTTTGATGAAGTGCCAAAGGACTCGGAGCTTTCTCTATATACATAGATATATTCTTATTATCTGTGAATAGATTGTCTTGTGCTTTTGGTGTGCTGTGTATGTACGGCATTTTGCTAGTTGCTTCGTTCACAGTTCTTATTGTGCTGCGTCATTGAGCTCAACTTTGCTGCATCCATCAAAATGCAATTCTTGCCGCTGTGAATCAGCAATGTTTGGCGTCAAAGTTTTGGGATGCCATACATGCATCAATCTTTATACCGTGATGATGTATGGAGTGAGGCCGAACACAATTATATGAACATTTGCTACTTTGGAAGTGAGTGAACGATCACAACATTGTATCTGTGGCATCCAAACCTTGGAATTCATTGCAAGCAACTTGAAATAGTGCTTCGAGTGAGTGTAGTCATAGAAGCTCAACAAGCAAGATAATGGCTGGTTATAGCTAAAACCCACCTAAGATTACAAGTACAGCAATTGCATCTCTCAGCTAACTCACCACTTCCACATTCTACTGCTGGTAAATCTTGTCACTGCAGATTCAACTACTGATCTAACATGCTTCAGTTGGAGAGAAATCCAGAAAAAAGAAAACCATCCAAAAGTGGACAAAAAATTATAATCAAGTAGACATCAAAAAGAACAAAAATATCACGACATAAAAAAGAGAAAAAGACTGAAGCATCTCACAAATAGTTGAATGCAAAGTTCGCATATCATGAAACTAAAGCTCAGAAGGGATAGAAAGAAAGGCGAAAGAAGAAGGGATTCACAAGAATAGAAAAATTCGAAGTAAATTAAAACGGAGTAGAGAGCGGCCAGAAATATTATCTCATGTTCAGAAAGTCTTGCAAGGTCAAGAAAATGACATGCAATCCTTTCAATATTGAATAAAAATAAAATCATATATATAGAGGATGAATGAAAAAAAATAAATTAAAATAAAAAAGAGAGAGAAAAGCTCGGTAAGGATAGCACCCATTAGAAGTGGCACAGCTGACATTTAAACCCTTCGATCTCCTCCTTTGATACCATTCAAAGCCAGAAGGCCAAAACGAAGCAGCTCTCCATCTCCAGCAACACATCATAGCAGGCGAAGAAGAAGAAGAGAGGCTGCAGCCGGAGGCAAACTGCATGTTGGCTCTTCCCAACCGTAGGCACTCGAAAACGGCAAAAGCTGTAGTGTATGGTTGAGGGATGGAGTCGTCTTATATAGGAAAACAACACCGTGAGGATTGATGTGATGCGATAGAAGAGTTATCCTAACATTCCCATATCTGTGTTCCTTTACCTGCCGCAGAGAAAATGAGTCAGCCTTTCCCACCCTCCACTCCACAGACAATGAAGTCAAACATGACACAACCAGCAACCAATGCTTACAGTAGCTCACAGTGGGGGAAAGTACCGATGAGAGGTGCAGTCTCGTGCAGCAGCTGTGGTTAGTGTTACTTCCACATCACAAAATACCACATCTCTTAGCTGCTAACTCACGCAACTTGAGATGGAGATGTGTCATATGCGAATTATAGGAGGAAAGAAAGCCAATAACTGTTGACTTTGCACGCAATCGGAAACTGCGGCAGTACCATTGTGCTGTTCTTTTCATGAGATGAAGACTCTTTTGACTTCGATGTGTGGGTTAATATTTGATACGTACGTAAGACTCTCGGCCACCTTGCATGTGCATGCATGCATCCCTTCACAGACACTGTGGTGTGGCGGAGGTTTACTTGCGTCTCCCTCCCTTCGTCAGATCCAATCGGCTCGCTCGCGACCAAATCTTTTGCTCAGTTGAGGCGAAACAATCAGCAGATCTTCCCAAAAGCCTGCACGCTGTGGTGTAGCTTTCTAGGTTTTCCTTTCCGTTCTTGCTTTCTTTAAGATTTCTGTGCCCTAGCGAGCTCGGCCTACGCTAGGCGTAATTATTCGAGGGCACAGAGAATCCCTGCGAGACTTGACGACCACCCACCGCTTCATGATCACTATGCCCATCCACGGCAGAAGTGACAACACAGGCGGAGACGAAGCTAGGCTTGCAAACAAAGTCCTCTCGGATTCGGTCGAGAGAGAGAGAGAGAGAGAGAGGGGCAGTGTTTGCTTTCAATTCTAGAGTTAGTGTTCTTGTGATCTCATCACTGCTCCAACCACCATATCAGCCGAAGCTGCTTTCGTTTCTGCAAGAAATGGATGGGGAGGGATCAGATCCGTGTGAGTTGGGGTCTGCCACTCGGCAGGGCGCTGTTTCCTTTCATCGATTCTTGATAGGTGATGCTAGTTAGTGTTGTTGACCTACGAGGACGAAGAAGCCCTGCGTCATTGACTTTGCTGAGTCCGAGTGATAGAATGCTGTGACATCAGAGAAGTTGTCCTAACTACGTGTGTTATTTTGACGTGCATGGAATCCTTGAATCATTTGAATTGCTACATGTAAGATGACAACATTGAATTGCAAAAGATGGTAGCTTGAGAGTTCAGAAACAATTTGGATTCAAGAAACAATCATGAAACAAGAATAATAACTCTATTTCATTTTCATGTAAACAAACCTGTTTTATCAGAAAAATGTAAGTGATACTCACATGTATGAAGAAAATTTTGGATACATTATTGATTATTGCTATCATTGTTATGAACATGAAAATTTCAGCTTGTCTGCTGTAGTCATTCATTTTTGTGTCTTAAACTTCCCTTTGCTCAATGCAATAGGATCCACCTGCAACCTGGAGAGGCTCATAGACAGTATCTGCATTATGTAGAACCAGATGGATTTATGTGGCACAGTGAGGCAGGAAATATTCAACTTGCATTCTTCTTGATTTTATATTGGCATCCTTGTTTAAGAGAGCTGTTGCTGATCTAAATCTGCATTTACCTGCTTTGAAACATGTAGAGGAAACAATATGGAATATGAGCAACATCATAAAAGAAAACTGACTGATGATGAATTGTTTGACTGACCATAAAACCCATCTCTGCTATTTCTAGTTGGATTTTGGGCATTTGACATCATTAGTCACTAATTCATCTATCAGAAATTGAGAAAATGCTGTAAATAAAAAATATAAGAGTTATCAAGGAGAACATTCTAGTAAGTTACTTTGTGTAGCTCAACAGTGAATAAAGTGAGGCAAACTATTTGAGATGTTTGACTGTTGATAGTGGAGGCTAGAGATTGATGAAGGGCTATATCTGAGGCCCCATTTTTCCAGGTCAGCTGGTTTGACATGTTAATATCAATCTCAAAAGAAGCTAATAAATTTAGGATGTAGAAGCTTTTTTTGGTGGCAGTAAATGTCAAGTATGATTCCTGGGGTCATCACCAAATTAGTTATAGATATGATTGAGCTTCAGCTGGATTTCATAGAAGAACAGAAAATGAAATCAGAACTGTATAATGTTATTTACCATCTGGTGATGCAGCAAGGATATCATCATCATCACCAAATTAGTTATAGATATGATTGAGCTTCAGCTGGATTTCATAGAAGAACAGAAAATGAAATCAGAACTGTATAATGTTATTTACCATCTGGTAATGCCCTGCACCTCCCAAAGTCAAGTTGAACTCATCAGAAGGAAGTGTAGGTGAACTCCCCTTTGTTTTCTGGTGATCTTGTCTTCCTCTTGCGTGTGACCACACCTTCCATTGCTGACACAAAAAAGAAGCGTTACTTTTTGCAAGCTGGGATGGCATCAGCTTATTGTTTACCTACAAAATTTGCTAGCAGAGAAAAATATTTACGTTCATATCAGAGTACTTTTTTATGAGTCTATGTACGCTTCAAATAGAATAGGTAAGGCTATTGAGATTACTTGTTGCTGCGGTGGTAGCTAATTGATGATGTTACTTGCATCTGTGGCAAGCTTCTTAAATAGCTGAAGACATGCTGACACTTTGCACCCCACAGCTTCTGCAAATTGGGCTCATTAAGCTGCGACTAAAGCAGCTGCAGAGGCAACTGCGCACTCTTTCAGTGACTTCTTCTTGCTGGCTTCTGTGTCATCTGGTGCAATAGCTTCATGTGCTGCTGCAAGCACTTCTGCTCTCTGCAAGCGTTTTGCTCCCTGCTGCTGCTGCTGCTGCATTTACTTCAACCATTTATTGATGAAGACCCCATTGCAGGTTGCAATTTTCCTGCAAAGACCATCGTGTCTTCACGATCATGTAGGTGATTACAGATATATCCTTGCATGTGAAGAACTCTGCATTCAGCTTTAGTTGGTGTCTATATGTTAAAAACAGGAGAATTAGTAGCCTCCAAAGAGTGTCCAGAAGAACTTGTGAAGCAATTCATGAATATAACCTAAGATTTGTTTGGTAAATCTACTGTGATCTTCTGAATCAGACCCCAGCCAAGCAGGAAAGATTAAAGCAGGCTTTGAGTTGCTAGATCAACACGAAGGTGCTGAAATGAATCTGATGGGGACACTGTTCTTGAACTGTCCAAAAGCCTAGAGTTGAAAACACCTCAAACTGATCAGTGTACTTACAACTCCTGCAGCTAAAATCAAGGGTGGTCACATGTGATGTAGGAGAACACACACCATGTGTTGGGATGGCCCTACTAGTTGATTTATCTTCCTTGGATGTACATCTAGGACTTGGACTTTTTCTCTCAGGACATGCCATGGCTGCTGGCTGAAACAGCCTAGTATTGCACCCACATGGAACAGTAAACATGCAGTACACCAACAGCCAAACAGGTGGGGGATGATTAGTGCTTAGTACCACCATACATATTACGGGAAGAAGAAGTTCAAATAGGAGATGTTTGATGGATTGTCCATGTCTCCTAGCACTCTCTCAGTTTCTCTTGAAAGGAGATGGCAGGCATAATGCTGTTGGAATGGTCTGTCTGCAACTGCTAAGCTAAGAAATCAAAGTCTTTTGGCTCTTCCACCGACATACACAGAGCTCAATCTTATGAGCTCAAATCCAAACATCCTATCACCGATTTGTGAAGCCCCACATGCACAGGGGAGTTTTCTTCCCTTGCATGGGTGACACTGAGCATGGAACTTGGTGCAACCCATGAGGGGCTGGGGACTTTCACATGCCTCTTGTCTCGGCATTGCCTATCCTCACCAAACGCCTACATGTCCTTCTCTCTCTCTCTCTCTCTCTCTCAAAAGCTACGCTAGAAGAAAGTTTCTTCATATTCCTCATGCTAGTGAATCAGGTTAACACAGAATGGTCAACTTCTACTTGATTTCATTTGTTTCAGCAGCATCAGACACAAACAAAGCTCGGAATGTTGCAGAAGAGATTATCTGACACAACTCAACTTATAGCTTCCTAGCATATTCAACGTATACCAACATTATCTTGACTACATTTCTGGAAGCAATGATATCATATAAGCAATTTAAGTGCATTAAATGATCAGCTGAATAGCCCATACTGAACGTACAAGGATTATATATTCCAATTGTTATGAAGGAATAGCCATTATTAAAAGAAGATATCCTGGATCTATGTATATATTTGTTTGTGATGGATATTTATTTCATACTGTAGGATTAGATTCTTTATGATTCCAGCAATATAAGCACAGGGATACCGTGACTGACTAAATAGATTTGTCAGCAGGTCTAAAAGCAATCTTCCATGTCTCAAGGGGTGCCCATGATCATGCCCACTAACCTTGAATAGGCTCCATCAATGCTTGAAAGGGAAGCTGGATTTGCCTCCCATCTGTGACTAGTGAATTCAGCAAATGTTGCAGATGAACTTTGCTTGTGCCCTCTCCTTGACTGATGAGGATAAAGATGACCACTGTCCCTTTTTGGACCTGAAAGGTTCAACCAGATCCAAATGTTATGCACCTGAAGTATTACTCACCCAATACATCACAAGATATGATCATGACAAGCTAGAACATGGCCAAAAGCAGACAGGAACCAATTAATGCAGTTCAACAAAACACAGGTTATATTTAGATATATAACCCAAAGCCAACCTAGAAAATTTTGATCTTATATCCAGTTTGATTATTTTTTCCACTATTCTGAAGGTGGATTCCATCAACTTTCGTTTATAGACAACATACCAAGTAGTATTCCCAAATGGCTTCAATTCACCTTTCTATCACGGTACTCATTTGCTATCAATCATTAAGTTCTGAGAGACTTTCCATGCACATGAAAACCTTAAACTTGTTAGAAAAGGAGTTGCGTCTGTCTGCTGCAGAAAATCTTCAAACAGCATGAATCCAAGTTTGAGCAAGAGAACCATTCTTATAGAATAGACATAGATGGGCACATGAACAGGAAGGCTATGCAGACAATGCTTCACATGAGGTTTAGTATCATGCCTATCCACAAATCTATTTTGCTGTCTTGTAACCCGGAGAAGGCTACCACCTCATTCCCAGTGGCATACATCGCCAGCTGTATCAATAACATAGATAATGTCTTTTGCAACATTTGATACTTACAGAGCCAAGATTCAGAATTATTGTAAACCATCCGAGAGACACATTGTAACTCAGTATGTTGTCAAACAAGAATGAGGTACTATTATTGGTTGTCATATAAGCTTTTAGCTCAGATCTGACACTGTTAATTGCTACTTCAAAACTAAAAGATCTCTACAAATATTATACTCTGATAAAAAGGTCAAGATGGTGCTAAAACTCAGGGCATCATTGTATCATATCAAAGTCAGTACTTTTTTCATCCCCACTTGGCCACTAAGTTTACCTGGGTGGTCCATAAATTAGGCAAACTTGCCATTTAAAAGTAAGAAGGCATGGCCCGCATGCTCTTGATTGCTGCTACATGTCATCTTGTCAGCTGGTGATCTAGGTGAGCTCCAAATACTGCTATGACTTGACTTGATAAGCTTTGCATGGGGTAGGAGGCTAATAATTGTTCCCAAATGCCAAGTAAAATCACCTTATTTCATATCTATTTATACTCCATCCTACTTCCCTATGGCTCACCAACTTTCTCTTGCATGGATAGGTCATCAACAATGGGAGTTCCCTCAACTTCCCTGAGAAGGAGAATAAGAGGGACAGTTCCAGTGAGGGGGAAGAGCCATGTTCAAGCTATGGTGACAAGGAAACTAAAGAAGCTCAAGAAGATCATCCCAGGGTGCCAAGAAGTTGAATTAGAAGAACTGCTTCAGAGAACAGCCGAGTATATTGCCTTCCTGGAGCTGCAAGTAATTATTCTGAGGAGAATATCAAACCTTCAGGGTGATTCAGGCTATAGTTTCTCTAAAGGCTAATCCAGGCTATATGGTTAAGAAATAGAAAGTAAGTTTTATTTTCTGTTGTAATTCCTACTAGCAACTCTACTAAGATATTTGGCAAGATTATCTCATAATATATCCATTTCCTCTGTCATCATAGTTTCTTGATGGGATCACCTACAATGATTAAACTCATCATTCACCTAAGCAGAAACACAACTTTCAACAAAAAAAAAAACCTAGTGTAACACTTGATCAGCCAGAAACTCATCATGATCTATTAGCACTATAAATCGAGAAGAAACTAGTGTTACTCTTCCAGATCTCCAAATTGCTTTTTTCAGCTGTCTAAGCCTTAAAGTTAGAAAGGTGATGCAAGGAATTCATGGACTACTATTTTAAAGTGATTATTCACAATCAACTACAAAGATAGTCTGATTGAAAAAGAATGTCTAAGAGAAGCAACATAATGTAACACTTGATATTTCTCATGCCGTCTTCATGTGAGGCAGTCAGCCAAATCTTAATCCATAAAGAGAAAATCTAAGAATCAGCCATTTTGAACTGGAAATGCATGTTTGAACTCCTATTGAGCTGACTCTTTTTTGACCTGATGTGACTGAAAAGAAGATGTTTGCAAGAAACAAGAAACAATGCCAGTTATGGTAAACAAAACACATGACAAAATGTTTTCTCTTCACACAAGAAAAGAAAAAAAATATCATGATGGAGTGAACTGAGTTCATGTGATTTCAGTTCCCTGAAAAAGAGGTGAAGTGGCAGAACCTGAAGATTTTTGTTTCTCATCTAGTTATGACAAAATTAGTAAGTTTGGTTTTGCATCAGAGACTATCCTCAACAGCTGCTAAGATACCATCGCCAAAAAATGATACAGCAATCATACATGTTCAGCACTAATAGGTTTTGGTTCATGATTAGTATGAACAAAGATGTCCACAAATAACTCAAGGTGGTTCATTATAAACATTGGACAAAGCTAATTGAACCATAAGAGTAAATGATTTGAGAATAAAATTGAAATTTAGGGAAAAAAATATAAAGCCACCAAAATTTCATGGTTGGATCAGTTGCTAAAGAAGCAAAATCATTGAGGGCAGTAGTAAGAGTATATATTCTGGCTTTGAGTATTTGAGTTTCATGGCCAAAATTAAATGATGTGGTAAACGGACAACATATGCACAAATCATAAGAAGATCTGTAAGAGAAACAACTACTTGTTAATAAAAAAAGTTAAAAAACAAACTAAGAATCATTGCAGGACAAAGTGGAGCTCTTTTTGTCTTGGTCAAGATTCAGATGATAGCTATCAGGTATCTTTTTGAAGTTCATACTCCTATTCAATGCGCCAAAAACAGCTTACTCTGTGACTGACCTGATCATAGTCTCATCCATAACACCTGGAATATTAGTTAGAATCTGTGCATCATACATACTATATATTATCATTAAATTATACATTCTCTAGCATCTCTTGTAACTTGAGCAAATCAAACAGCTTACACTACAACCAAACCACATGCAGCAACTGAGGAAATATCTAAAGCAACACATCTAATTGTTGCTAGGCTGTAAAGAAGAAATCTACCTACTCCTGTCCTTGTTTCAAGAGTGGAATTATATCCAAAAGGTACCTCCATCTCTTGAGGTGCCTAGTGGCTAGTGCAAGCAAAATAACATCAGTTGGTGCTTAAGATCTATAACATGTAGGGTTTAAAATTAATGGCCTTTCTGTGCTTAGTCGCAGAAGTTTAACTCAAGTCCCACCAGTTCAGGCACAGTAAAAAGGCTGCAGAACGCTGCATGCCTCTCCGCAATCAAAGGGGGAACTCAGTCAAACTATTAGAAAAAGGCATGTCCATAGCCGAACAAGGCAGACGACCAATGTCCCTCAACCATGATCTCAGCCAGCTCTTGGATTGCCACATATAAGAAGAGAAGCAACCTAGTGCAATCCCATCCACCCCCAAGCAGCATATGCGCAAGCATGTGGTGTGCCTTTTAACACAAAGGCACTGGTTTCCTGTTGCATCCTTTCCTATGAGTTAGTTCATCCCTTCCCTGAGGTCCTCCAAATCTCTTTCTCCCTCTAATGCTACCATAGACCCCATGGTTTGCAGGCTCCTCCTACAAGCTAGGCCTGGACTCGCTGGTGAATAGGTTGTACCAAGAAATCTGCGCAAAGAAAGAAAGTAGAATGCCCAAATATATTATATCAGCTTAACAAAAAAGTAGGGTTTCTTACCGTCACACACACTGAATCCAAATTGTTTGTGTCGATTCGTCTTCGTTCTCATAGAAATGGACCGAGAGATCGATCGAAGCCTGCCGGACGGTAAGGTCGCTAAGACTTTTTTCGCTCGCTCATCCAAACCGTAAAGTGAAGAGCGGTTGCAACGCGACAGGTACACTTAAAGGTCCGAATCCTTCTCCGGCTACACCTAATAATAGAATGAAACTCCAAATTGCCGACTGACTCGATCATCAAAGGGAATTATGTCGGATTCACTGTTTGCCAATAGGAAATTAGCACTTATAATCCATCGAAAGCTACAACTCGAGATCGCAGAACAGTCCTTTTTGCAAGCATCCCGTGATAGAAGCCAATGAACAGATCTGCAATTTCATCTCTCAAATATTATGTATATAATCCTAGTTAGTCAACAGTGATCTTTCATCATTCTATTCTGTACTTACAGATGAAGCTTTCGATACCAACAAAAATCACGACATAGTCCCTGGAAAACATATAAACTAAAATAAATACAGAACAAGGCTTTCAATAAATGCAAAAGGTAAAGAAACCAGTGAGAGAAGTTTATGATACAACACACTTTCCACTGCTTGTTCATAAGATGACCCGACAAAAACCTCATGAAGAACAATCTCCCTTGTCCACATTCAATGATATGAGGAGAAAACAAAATCACTCGAACGATAAAAGCATGATAATGAATCCAGTTTTGCAGAAAAATTCATGCGGTCTGGTGTTTCGAACTAGTCATTTCCTATTACTGAATTATTAAAGATAGCACCATCTGAAGATAAATTCTCTTCTGACAAAAACAGGACTCTCGCTAATTTGCAGAAGGGACAGACAATCATTTACATGAACTGCAGTGGAAAGAATGAATGAATTGTGAAAATGTGTTAACGACGCGGCTGTATCAACTTCATTTTCACAAGAAACAGGAGTTAACAGACAGCAAGCGTAATGCAGCTCAATCCGAGTTCGAGTCGTAGAAATCGCTAGGGCATGGTGTCATCACCTCAGATTCCAGCATTTGCACCACTCTGTGCATTGTCGGCCTGTCCTCCGGAGAAGATGACACACATTGAATGGCAACTGAAAGCAAAGCATCTAGGCTTTCCCTCTGCACTCCCTCGCACAAAGGGTCTATAATTTCTCTTTGGCGATTCTCCACAATCAAAAAATTCAGCTGAAACAGAAAATGAGAATGATGTATAAGTCATTTCTTACCAAATATAGGTTCGTTCACTTATAAAATCAGTTTGATATGTAATTTCCCCAGTGCATATTTTCCAAATGTAAAGCTTGCGCATGAGAAGTTAGAAAGACCCATTCCTACCTGGAATTTGTGATTGTGGTTATACAAAAAAAGGTCAATGAGAAAGCCTCCACAATTGGCATGCTCTTAAATAATGTTTACAGGCTTAAAATTGGCTACAAAAGATCGTGTAGGAAATCATCATGCCATTACTTGATCCAGGAATAAGCAAGAACAAACCCCTAGAGTATACCTGAATAGGTTACTGCATATATTACAACTAGCCCTCAGCAAGAGATGTGATTAGGACTTGTTGCTCATGAACAACTTAAGCTCAGCCCCCAGGCTCGAGCAGCTCGAGCATAGCTCGTCTTCAAAGCAAATAAAACACATACCAACAGTTCAGCGCTCCTGAGCAGCTTAACGAGCCAAAAGCCCAAACAAAACCCAATTAGCTCAGGCTCAGCTCATTAAGACTGAGTTATTCGATCAACTTATGTATCAGCTAATCTCAGCTGTGTAATTTCATAGAATGTTGGAGATCCAACCCTCAGATCCAATAGATATAAACACTAGTGTTTTTTACCCCAAATAGATGAAAGAGTATGGTTTGTTTCTGCAGTAGGATCCCTCTCTTCATTCAGATTCCAGCATCATCACCATTTCCCCGTGAACTCAACAACCCTGACCATATGCCAGGATGGACAAAAAAGGAAATAAAAATGGAGTACTTGCAATATGCCCCCATTACATCTCTCACTAACAAAGTAGCATTGTAGCACCATGATCTGGGAAATTGCATTTGGAGAAGAATAATGGGCGACTATGAATCCATTAAATATAACTTAACTACCCGATCCCACTAGGCTGCGACTCTAGATCTCTCCTCAATCTGCACATCCCCGACTCCCCCTTCTCTGAAACCAAAGCAGACTGATCTCAGAGCCCAAGTCTGAACATGGGTGTTTGATCCTCCTAAAGCTGAGCACAAAAAAAATCACCCTGTTCACTTGAACTCAGACAACTGATAGAGCAAAGAGAAAAACTCCAATCTAAAGATAACTTCCAGCTCAGGAAAGCCCCAGCAAAAAGAGAACGAGCTCCATGCAAAACCCAGCATAGACATGCTAATCTGACAAACCAAGAATCATCAAAGAATTTTATTTTCAGACTCCATATGTCATTATATAACCAACACCAAGTAGTTGGTATAAAGGCTCGGTTATTCCATATCCAAAGAAATTTAATAATCTTCCATCAACAGCATAGTAATTAGAAGATTAAGTACCCGGAATCAAGTCTTGTTATAAGCAAGTGATGCAAAAATTGACAAGGTGCCATAGTGGATCCACAACAGGTCCAATGAAATATCTGCCCGAATAAGGTTAAGCAAAGGTTAATATGAACAGTCTGATAATGGATGCATACAGTAACCCAGTCAAAATAAGACATAGAGGATTCTGACAAACTGCATTGTGCAAGATCCTTAAGCCTGATTTGATCCATTTAGACTCCTCTTGATCTTCTACATGTAGTAAATTTTAGATCCTCCATTAAGACCATGCCTATATCTTGATGGTTCTTAAGAGAAATTTTAATGCAAATATAAAGTCAGAAGAAATTAGTAGATACCAGACTTTGATAGATCAAATGCACCAGTCAGCAACACAATAACTAGAGTTAGTCATAGAAGTGGACTTTCCCTTATCTCATTTTCAACCATAAGTACAGGCCTTTTTCTTAAGAAAAACAGAAACTGAAATAGATGGTCTCCCATCCCCATAATATCTCCATTTTAAAAGACTAACTCTCAGTATACAACTCTAACTAGGAAAATAACCACCCTAATCTATACTACAACCATATTAGATTTGAGTTCCACTGCACCATGGATGTAAGATAGCTTTAGCAACATACTTCATGGATGTAAGATAGCAATAACCTTTAATTATGAAGCCCATTTGAATTTCATTAATATTTAATTGAAGCTTAATACAAATGGCATATGATAGTAGATAACTATATATCTAATTTAAAATCAAAGACGATAAACAATTAAGAAAAAACAAATTTCTTCAAAGCAAACCAAACAATAATTTCACAGATCAGTACATATGGATCATGTCAGAGAAAGAAAATAATTAAGGCAGATGATAAAAACTTACCCATCCAACTATATTCAAACCTTTCTCAATGAATGATGAATCAGTTGGCCGTTTTCCACTCAATACTTCAAGCACCAAGACACCAAAACTGTACACATCAGTTTTTTCTGTAGCCCTACCACTCTGCATGTACTCTACAAACAGAACAGTAATAGTTCAATTCTTAGAAGAAGTAAAAAAAGTTGCACTGTTCAGATGGTCAAATTGTTTGAGAAAATAGAAGAGCAGCAAGCAATGCTTCGATGCCAATACACAACCAGAAAATTGGTGAAACTAACTTAAGCTATGACAAAGACATGCCAGGTATAAATTGCAATTAAAGTCAGACGAATATGATTCTGAGTTGTGGTGTTTTATTAAAAAAACTAAATAACAACTGCAGTTATTAGCCAAGTATGATGAAAATACTTATGGAAAGAGAAGCAGAATGCTGGATAGCATGAAGAAATAACTGTGGTATTAGCTATTAAGTTTCCCCATAATCACATTCGTAAATACTCAGTTAGGTAAAGATGACTGGCTTGTTGCAAGAAACAAACACCAACTGTTCAATTACTGGTGCTTGCCACCTAAGCAATTAGTCGTTGGAATAAGCCACCTATTGGAGTAGAAAAAGAATTAAATCCCCAAGAATAGTTTAACAACTTTTTAAATAACAAAAAAATGTATAGTTCCATCTTGAAATATATTGCCACCAGAGTAATGTATCCATATCTAAAAGAAAATGAAGAAATATTGATGCATCATTAAGTCACAGATGAAGAAATATATAGACGCATCATTAAGTCGTAGATAACCATGACCAACGTCCAGTATGGTTTACAGTTACACTACCAAGTAAAGATCTGTGCTTGTTCAAGCAAATTGAAATCCTAGAAGCTTTATAGAATTTGATACGAGAGCATAAAATTCATCAACAAGAAAACAGATTTATCTAATGTGTATTGTGTGATGTACCTGGAGCAAGATAACCAAAGGTTCCAGCAACTATTGTGGTTATATGTGACTCTTCATCCTCCAACAATTTTGCAAGTCCAAAATCAGATACACGAGCTTCAAGATTCCCATCAAGTAATATGTTGCTGGACTTGATGTCACGATGTATTATTCGAGGTGAACAATCATGATGCAAGTATGCAAGTCCTTTTGCAGCGCCCAGGATGATATTAAGGCGTGCATCCCAGTCCAATTGTTCTGCTCTTTCTGTTCAATTACAATTATAAATATCAAATTGTTATGTCAATATGACTTGTATAAATGACCAGGACCACCTCATCACATAGATAGGACGCCTAATAATATGAACCTGCAAGTAATACTGAATTCATTGAAAAGATAGGGGCATACTATTAACGTGAGTCTAACTCAAAAGAATGTACTAAGCCGATAAAAAGGGATGAAACTGAGTGTTTAACTACAGACTTGCAGAAGCAAATAAAATCCACAGATGTTCTTACCAAGGTGCAAACCAGGTTTAACTGGTAGATGAAAATGATGAAATTGAGTGTATAAACTACATACTGACAGAAACAAATAAAATCCACAAAAAAATTGATCAAGGATTTTAATCTTGGTCACACACACTAGTTTCAGCAAGTGATCAAACTGGTAGTCCAAGAATATATGGGTATACTGACTTATGCCACCTGGTATCGCTTAAAAAATTTTTAATTGTATTCCGTTGTGCCTTTAAATGATTCACATGGTATTGGTGTACTGGTGTGCCTATCATATGAATGATGCCCATATATTGAACATTTAGTTTCCTTTCTTTTATAGTGAGGCATACTGCACCGGTGAAGAACTATACATACTACTCTGATAAGATTTCAGTATGAGTAATATGACTAGTATTTAAAAGTTTGAATTCACAAACCATTTCAAGCTGTAAACAAAGACAATAGTTAAAAAATGAAAATAAAAACTAAGTGCTCAATACAAGAAGCAAAGGAGTGGCCTGCTCAATGAAATTCTACTAAGTTTTCAATGCCAAATTATACTAGAAAAAGGAATTAATAATCATAACAAACATGTGGAGCAGAATAACACTAAAAGAAACCAAGTTCAAATTGACAGCGAGTGCAGAACTAACCATGTAATACTTCATCCAAGCTTCCACCAGGTAAGAAATCATAGATTAACAACTTAGAGGAAGGTGAATTGCAATATCCTCGAAGATTAACCAAATACCGATGTTTAATGCTCCCCAAAATTTCAAGTTCTCTGTCAAAGAACCGATCCAGGACTTCATTTGTCTTCATTATTCTTTTCAATGCGAAAACATTTCCATCATCCATGGCAAGCTTGTATACAGTTCCAAAGCCCCCAGAACCGATGATGTTTTCCTCATTTAAGGTCTCTAGTTTCCTAAGAATATCTTTTGATGAGTAGGGCAAGTCCCCGTGAAAAATTACTATGGATGCACCTGAAATAGGATACTGTGTCAGAAAACTCTCCAATACTTATCTCCAGAATAACAAAATGAATATGTCAATATGCTTGTAACAACAACTCAACAAGTATTGGTACCTCCACTAACATCCATCGCAGGACCACTGATGTCACCTTTACCAAACTTCTTATAAAGGAAGCAACCCCAGAAACACATTAGTGCCACCAACAACAAAGCTCCTACTGTTGCTACAGCACTTGTAACAAGCTTAGCAGAATTCTTTGACGGGTGCTTTAGGTTATCTGTGCAGGTACATTACAATCTCATAAATGAACAGTGAGAATAATGTTAAAGGAAACAAAGGATGTTAATCGTAATTACTTAGTTTTTAGACTTCCAACATTCTCTAAAGTCAAATATAAGTCATCCTGGAAGTGCTTGCATAAGCCAACATTGTGAAGCCCCGAAGAGTAATATTATTTTACAACAACATGCCATGGTCAGAAATTTTATAATAGTCAAAATATGTCAATAAGGTCCTCATTTAGATGTATATTCCCCAAGTTAATAAAAATTCAGAAAAGTAAATACAAGTTCTAAATCTATTTAAAGATGCACATTTTATTGCAGAAACCTAAAGTGAATGTTGTTCGGATCCAGATCATATTAGAAATTGTAGATGAGCTTAAATTGGATATGCTCATAGTACTCAGATCCTTTTAAATTCCTAGAAAATGTAATATATCTGGAGGTTTCAAAAAAGTGTAAGCATATGCAACTTAAATGGTAGATGAATGGCAAGTTATACTAAAACAAATATGATGCTGTCTCATAATTATTATTTGTATAGAGGACTCCATAAAATAATAGTTTTATAAAAAGTTACAAACACATTCTCAAGTGGTCGATCCACACAAATATTACCTTTGTATGCATTTCAAATTCTAAATCTCCTTTTCTTAAAAGCAAGTATTGTTTCACAGACATGGACACAATCATTGGTAATACATTATACATGCATAACTATGGTAATTAAAATGTAAAGAAATCATAAATGTCTTGTATGAATCTGCTTATTCAGGACTCCACTACATATTTCAATCGTCCAACAGTCACTGGCATGCCAACAGTGAAGACAGAGTTGATATACATATTAGCAACAACATTTCACTTTCCCTGATGACGAATTAAAGAAACATAAAAACTCATTTGGTTGTTAACCACTTCTAAATAACAATTTCAAGCTGCATATTTTCAACTAAATCCAAAAGCAACAAGAAGCCAAGGCCCCAGCTATGAGGCTGATTATATGATTTTTTTTCCTGACACAGAGCTCTATTGATGGCAATATCATTTGTCAAACTAAGAGCCAACAATCTCTATCTACTGTTTCAGATAATTTTTTCATAGAATCATTTCCTCAAATAGAAAGGTTTTCTGAGATCTTCCCTTACCAATCCCATGCCACTAATCCAAATTGACTCATCTCATTTAGGTAGAATACCTATCTGTTTTTATAACATGAAAGTTTAGGCCTATGCGTTGTGATTCTACCTGATTCAGACCCAAGGATGATATGGAGATCATATGATCCCAGGAACATAATTCTCTAAACAAACACATATGGACAAATACAAACTTAAAAAAGCTAATTGCCTTTCTTTCAAAATATCAAGAAAATAAAAGCTTAAGATAGTTTTGCTTGCATAGTTATGAAGACAACAGAAATTGACTTCTCTTAATGAAAATGGTGACAGATACTGTGAGACAATGTGTATCTGAAGGAGAGTGCATACTACCTGGATAGAATAGTTGAGAACCTCCTGAGGGTGATGGAATCTCATCCTTGCAGACAACACCAATTTGCTTTCCACACAATCCACGGTTTCCAATAAAGCTGAATGTCATTCATACGAGACTGATTAAGTACAATTTGCATGAGTAACCAGCATTTTTTTAATTATTTTATTCATGATCAGCCTAGCCCTTGCTAATTTATAAATGAGTACAAGAAATAAAATCTAAAGCACCAAACCTGCAGTTGGTTCTCTCAGATTCGTGTGGTATGCAAATATGTTGAAGTATTTTGTAGTAAAATAATAAAAGAAAGTAATATATTGGTATTTGCATGTAAGCAGCTCGAATGGCTTGGTACTGTTGGTTAATTGGCACATCACAACATTTAAATCCATGAATGCAAAGTATGTTAATAAACATAACCTTTAGATTCACCTTTCGTGTTAAAATGAATCAGTATAAACAACAAAATAATTAGATGGAGAAGCTTCAGTAGAGTGGAAAAGGAATTTTTTAAAGGTTCATACTCCTGACTAGCTATCATCAAAAGTGAGCATGTACTACTTACGAAGCCTCATTAAATTTGAAGAGTGCACCTTCAGATGATATTCTTCCAGTCAAAAAGTTCATTGATACATTGCTTCAAAAAGATATCAGAAATCAGTTTTGATGACTAATAAATTCATTCTAAACATTTGCATATGAACATAGAAAATCACTTACAATAATGTTAATTTTGTGAGGTTACCAAGAGATTGAGGAATGGTTCCGCTCAGAGTGTTGCTAGAGATATCCCTAACAGAGTAAGCAGAAATAAATGTAAAGTACAACAAAGAAATACTGAATTTCTTGACATCCAAGAAGATGACAGAAAAGTATTTCATAGCCAACTTGCTGTTAGAATTAGAAGAATCACCTAGTCATGATACTCCGCGTTCAAAGAAAATCATATACATTAGAAATGTATAGAAATTTCAAGACATAACAAAAATAGCCAAAACATATTACATCAACAAGAGAAACATAAATCAGCTTAAGGTCATAACAGAGTATGTTCCCAACATAAATGTTGGCACATAACATCAGTAATCGACTGGCACCTGCATTGGTGTGGTACAGCACCATGATATTTAACCATGCCAGTAATACTGCTCCCAAAACACAATAACCTATCTTACCTTCTATAAACATGGATGGCGCATAAACCAGAAGAAATAGCTTGAGGTTTGTTAATCATAGTCAAATAAGATATTTAGCTATCAGACAGTTAAAAAGTTGTAGATAACCGTTAAAATACAAGTGGAACAACAAGAATACAGACTTACAAAATCTGCAACTCCAAAAGATTACCAAGCTCTGGTGGAATAGTTCCACTCAAATAATTTCCCTGCAAAGATCTGCAAAGAGTTGATACTATGAGGTTCCCAAGTTGTGATATATTTTTACCATAAGATAAATGAGTACAACTGTAGGAAAAACTAAAACATAAAATAGTTCATGAATCTGATCAAAGGGCTGGTAGGTCAACCCAATCCTACAACTGGAAAGGTCATAAACTCTGTTAAACACATTGGTTGCTACATCAGAAAGAGTCTATGTAGAATCTTTAAAAGGTAGATAATAGAGCTTAACTTCAGGAGATGATTTAATTTATTTAAGCACTTTTTGGCTTGAACCTTGGCTATTCTCTGTCGTGAGATGGTGACATGAATGGCAAAGATCCACATTTTAAGCAGGTCTAAAGCTATGATTAGAAATTTAGAATTGAATAACAATTTCATATATGAAATTGAATAACAATTTCAGTAATCAAAATCTCAATCTATTTATCAATCATCTCAATGTCTCTGCACCCCAGCAGGGAACATTTCTAGAGGCACTCCCAGTTTCCTCTCTGTTAGAAGGGGAGTTCTAACTCTTGAAAAATTGTGCACTTCCTCTTTCCATTAATTAGTGACCAGGACATGGACTTCAGCATCTTGATCTCATGTGATTGTTTCTTTAGAAAAATCATGAGTTTTTGGATGGGTGCTGTCAGTTTGACAGCCCATCATATGATTCTTGCAAATCTTTCATGAAGCCAACTCAACTTGGAGGCAAATTCTATAGTAAATTTCATAAACATGGGAAATGCCTGCTGATGACAATATTAAGAAGACCATTCAAAAGATCCCTTTTGAGAGGAAAGTTTTGAGTGTTAAAAAGTGAAATCAAACAGATGAAATTTAACCTTAAGTAATGATGAACTTTCCAAAAGTAAATTTGATATGAAAAGGAATGGCAGTACATTTGCCACAAAACTCAAGAAACAAAGTGCATTTCTCTGAACCAGGACAATTGGGTCAATGACAAATTGACAGATGAAGTGACGAGCATCATCAAATTGCAGTTTGACTTAGGCTGATGGTCTAAGGGATGACAAGCGAGAAAAATGGCACATATCAAAACCAATAAACTGAAGAAATGGCATGGATGGCAATGATATACAGATTCCTTGCAAAATGAATCCTCATATGTGTGTTCTATCCTAGTAGAAAGAATTCATGTAGCAACTTCAAGAGAAAGCACTACAAGCCAGAATAACTCGACCAACTCTCAAAGTTGCTCATGAAAAATCTTAACTTTCTGTTCTCTTTAACACTCTAGCTAAGTGCTTCAAGTTGAATGTAGAGTAGTAATCACAACAACACGGTCTACCCGATATAGATTATGCATGAATGAAACCCTGGACAAAATTCTAAAATGACAATTGCATAACAGACTATTCACCTAGAAATCCATATGTTTGAACTCCTTTTTGGTCCATCAAATGACATTACTAATAGTTTTGGACAATTGCTGGATCATACAGGATTGCTAGTGCAATAATACCAATCTCAACACATCTTAACATTGAAAACAACAGTTGGCTTTTTTCTCAAAGGAAAAAAAGTATGCATTAATAATATGATAATTACAATAATTGATAGTAACAAGTTAGTAGCAGTTTATGCATATAAGTTAATAGTACATCCAGTAAGCAAATAAGAACTTACAAATATTGTAGCTCTGTGCAATTTCCTAGTTCTGGAGGGATGACACCGTATAAGCTGTTGCCATGCAGAGCTCTACAAGAGAAGGGTTAAGGTAGCAGTAAATAATGACTATTTAACAGAAACTGAGGAAACTAATAGACTCTCTTTGGATGATACTGACAGCAGCTTTAAGTAATTTAGCTTTCCTATTTCTGGTGATATGGAACCAATCAACTTGTGGTAGGCAAGCCTCCTGAAACAAATAACACATTAAACTAGTTATGCATAACAACAATCCCAAGACCATTAAACTAAAAAGAAAAGATTTAATGACCAAAAATTATCCAATTGATGAATTTTGTGAACTCCATATACAACATACTGGACACCAAATACAAGAAGCAGCAAGATGATGGCTTACCATCATGACTCTCACATGCTATAAATGAGATCCAAATATGGCAAGACAAATACTACCCCGTTTGAGGTGAAAAAAAATATAGAAATATCTGATGTCTAATCATGATTACTTGAGCATGTGAAGTTTACATATTTTAAGAGCATAGTGACAATCTTGACCCACATACACTACAACAAAGAGTTCAAGCTCCCCTTTGAAGTAAGGTACCAGTTGCTGGTTGATAAGAAGTATCTATTGAGCAATACTGGTTTTAGATGCAGAGTAACAGGCACAAAATACAACTGCTAAGGTTCACAGGATAAGGTTGGGTTCAGGGTCACTTGTAGGATTTTGGAACAGGATAAATTTGTACCCATCAAAACCATTTATGGAATAAACTTTTTGTTTTTTTTAAATGACTGGAAATCAACTGAAATCATCAGGATTGACCAGAATCCATTAAGTTGGCAGAAATTAACTTGAGCAACAAAAAAAAAAACCTAGCTAGGACACAGGGATTTGCCAAAAGTCTGCCAAAACCAAAAGGAAAATGGTTGGTATTCACAGGATCAGATTGGAAGCCATTGGGAGATCGGCTGAGCCCACCAACATATACTTACAGATGAATAATTCTCTTAGTACTACTGTCACATGTTACACCTCTCCAACCACAAGGATCAGGATCTTCTTGTCTCCAATTGAGGAAAACACCATCTGAACCAACAATTGCTGTCTTAATGCTAAGCAACACCTCACCTGTAAAATAATTCAGCTTAAAAGTTATACATAAAATAATAGAGCAAAACTTAGTAGTCTAAAGAATCATCTCATACCATCTGGACTTATTGCGTTGGTTAAACTCATTAAAAGTGGCACTATCACAACAAAGAGTAGCCTCTGACATTTCATGAAAAATTGTCTCATTGAAGTGCTCGTCAAGCATAATGGGACTATGTTAAACAATTATATGGTCCACATCTGCTCCATCAAGAACCTAATTTTCATTGAAAGTTCAAATTTCCATCAATAAGATGAAAGAATAAAAGAAATCTAAACAGGTAAGAGAAAAACATATGTTTTGCATAAATAGCATTGTCAGCAAATGACTAATGGGCAAGCAAACAAACACTATAATATCTTTTGGTTATTGAATGGACAAACAGAAACAAATCAAATTCCTCAGACACCTTCTTTGAGAATGATGAAAATATTATTCCCCACAAATAGAATTACGTGGATCAAAAATACTTGGACACAGTTTCAACATATATTTGAACCAAGAACCTTTTGGATGAAGGGAGTAAGCAACCACTAGGGCAACGCATGGTTTGTGAATTTCTCACTTATGATGATGCCTTTGCGGATCTCTAATAAGCTAATTTGTTCAAAAATTTCTTTTATTGAAGGGTGACATCAAGTGCAATGATTGGTTACCAACGGGTAACCCAAGCAGCAAAACAGCATCTACCTCCTCTAAGAACATTGTCAGGATCATGACTCTACCCAAATTAAGGATCAATATGAGGTCCTTAGCATTAAAATCACAGAATCAGATCAAGGATAATAAGATTTTACAGACCATTTAACAACACTTGGGTCCATGATCCAATAAACATCATAATCCATAAAGCATAGTTAGCCTTGCAACTTTCTTACAAAATTTTACTTTTTAACGAAGAAGCATATTATAATCACACAAAACACCTGATATCTTTGATTTTTACCACCCACTTTTACTCTGTGAATAATGTTTTCACCAGACTCTCCTTCCTATTTATTAATATATACAAGATACCTAAAACTTTCATTTGCAGGAATGTTTTGTCCACCCATCATTACAAAACCCTCAAATTTTCTAGTGGCATTACTGAAATTGGGTTTCATATAGGTCTTAGTTATACTTAGTTTAAAAATATCATTTTTTTTATCTTTGTTAATCATGTTCAAAGCTAATTCCAATTAGACTCATCGGGTACAATAATATCATCGGCAAACAACAAATGCCATGGAGGTTTATCCTACATATGCTAGTAATATGTCCATTACCAATAATAAAAGGATACATACATAAAATTGAATCTTTGTGTAAACCAACAGTTGAAAAATAAAGACTCACTGAACATACTACCTATTATCCTAACAGTGTGACTAATATACCATATATATTTTATTACATCAACAATAACTAATTTACATACTCACTATTTCGTTTTAACTTTTCATCAACTCTATTGTAGGACTAATTTACATATCCACAATCCAGTACAACCCTTTAAGTTTGCCACCAATGATAATGCTTCATAAAAAATATTGGTTCTGATCATTTCAAAAACGGCTCATATCTTGGAGAACAATATGAGAAACAAATGAAATGCATGAATGAAATTTACAAATATGGCATACAAAAGTCATGAAACTTACATGCACAACTTGCATAACGTAATCATCATAATAGATAACAACCCCCCTCCATTAGCATTCAAACTTGGTGAATCAAACCTAAGGGTTTAAACTGAAAGACCAGTGATTAATAGACACACCGCCGACACTCCAGTAGTTTGTTGGCATTCAAAGATCTCGACATGCGTGCAGTCGGAATCACTTCTTCAAGGCATGGTGGAGTGTCATAACTGAAAAAATTTTATTAAGTCTTTGCCAACATACTTAATGTCTTCGACCATCAGAGGCATCTTAAATTCGCATATTTCATGAGAAGGATGTTAATATAGTTGGGGGAAAAGTAATTTCTTGTTCCTAACTTTCTCCAAAAGACGAAGCAAGAGAAGATCTCTGCTCAAACGAAATCTTTGCTTCTCATCGCAAACAACGAATACCAAGAACCAAGAGAACCACGAAATCAAGAAATGCTCACTAGTCCGAAGACCTAATTCCACCGGCAGCTGGAAAACCAGAGCTCGGAAGAGCTGGAAAGCGGGATGCGGCTGGCCACGCGGAGATCCGCCGGAAATCTTGACGAACCGGCGGAAAGAAGACAAATCGGTCCCTCCCCGCCGGCGATCGGGGCGGGGAAGAGGTGACGATCGGGCCGGAGCTGCGGGAGGAGATGCTGACGCCGGGAGATCGCCTATGTCGGCTAGGGGAGGGGGCGAGGGAGAGACAGAGGGACTGTGAGAGAGAGAAGGTGTGACTGTGATGGTTTTGTGGTTTTGCCACAACACGAGGTGTGGTGGAATAAAGGAAGCAGACGGCGGATATGTTCCCGTACGTTGATTTCTTTATGCGAGCAGTCCATCCGACCGTTCGTTTAGCTCAACGATAATAATAATAATTTCAAGGTAAAGATGAGGAGGAAAACGAGAACATAAAATACGAAATGCGATGAAGACTACGCTGGGTACGTGCGAGATGTCCGTGGTGGTAGGTGTAGTGGAATATGGCCGTGGGTGGACACCATCTCCCACATTATATAATATTCTCTAATTAAAAAGGTAGTATATATCTAATCTATATATAGTTTTTTCCCATGAACATCTTGGTGATGTTGTGTGAACGCACGCATCTTTGATTTTAGTAGACAATTATTTGATCTTTTGTCATGTCGACAATAATGCATCGAGTTGATACAAAGGAGCAACTTATATAGAAAAAAGACAACAAAATAAAAAAGAGTTTTCTTTCTTTTTCTTGTCTTTTTTTTTTAATGAACAGTGCCAAATTTGTCCATGATCAGAGCTGTAAAGTTTCCTTCATGGTGCTGAAATGTCCAAACCAGGCACTTGAGATTGACGTTTTCACATCAATTTTGTTTTGATGCTACATCAGCTCTTGCACAAATGTATAGATTCTGGACTGGTATCAAATCAGTACTTTAGGTGAACCCTTTTGATCATAGATGATCCTCAAAAATCATAATCATCAGACCGTAGAAACTAATCTTACCATTGGTGATATGTAGAATTAAACTGGTCTCGACAATATATATAATATGGATTCCGTAGAAATCCATGTAATGCAAGCAAACTATGCGATGTTCATATCCAGAATGGTAACCTGATATAAATAACCAGTACAAAAAATTTAGCTAGCACAGAAACTATGCTATGGACGACATAACATACGATAAAACTTTATTAACATGTGAAATGAGGAAGAACAGAGTCATGTTACCGCAGTTAGTCCTCCTAAAATGTTCCACCGGAGATCCAATTGTAGGGCATGCTACTCTTCAGACGGTGTCCCCTCCTCCACTCTGCCGCAATAATTAGATGTGGTCATCACAGAACAACTGTGCAGGCAACAAGATTCAATTGTCGGGTCCATTTCTTAATTACAGAAGCAGAGATTTTGAATGAGCTGACCAACAGAAACAGGCAAGTCGACAACAGACGCAGTACTTGAAATAGAGACAAAACCTGGACATAGATTTATCCTCTTATTACAGCACAGTACTCCAAAACATCAGAGACGGCAATTCTGAACTGATCATGTAACATTCAAACTAAAGCAAACGATTGAGTTTGGAACGACGTTTTGATTCATGAAACACCACGATCAGGGGAAGAGGTTGTCTTCTCATGCTTCTGACCATTACAGGGGACCAGGAAATGTGCCATTTGCCCTTTGCTCATTCCACTTCTCAACCTAGGTCATAAGGTGAAAGATGGTGAAAAAGCCCACCAGTAGATGAATGAAAACTTGTTGAAAACACAGGATCTAATCAGATAGATCAAATAGCCCCAGGCATCATCAGAGAACTCATGAACAATTTGTAAACACAACAAAAATAGTTGATGCCAAGACAGACCTTATGGCCTTGAAAAGATGATAGAGTTAATCACAAGAACCGAGGGTAGAAATAAGAAAGCATAACGACTTACCCATTCCCCTGGGCAGAGAGATCTATAGTATTTGGCAAACTTATGACAATCAGGAGTCTCCTCACCCTTAGCTGCCACACACCTACAATGTAATATACATCAGACTAATACGAAAGTTGATATTAGATATTTACATTAATGTATTATGTACCAAAACATTCTCAGCTGTTGAACCATACTTGTGATATTCAATGTAGCGAGTGAAACAGTGCCTGGTTTGATTTGTAGTGGGAAAGCGAAAATCGGCTGGTGCTGTTTTCAACTCAATCTAACAAAGAGAAGCAAACCGTATCAGATACATAAGAACAAGTTTTTTTTTTTAAACCAAGCTATTTTATAACAACTAGGTCAACCATGTGAATTAATGACCAAATAGACACAAAATTCAATTGGTCAATGCAGGAGTAAATATGTGTCTAATGAATGACAGTTATGACTGTTATAGACAAGAAATACATTACTGTTGTTTGTTAACCCAGCTGCATGGGAGTGTAGAATATGATTCACCTCCTAAAGAGTCAAATTTTACTCTCAAGTACGAGGATCATGGGAAGTAAGTTAAGTTGAAAAGGCTCTGGTTTTTATCGGTTGCTCCTTTATGACCTAGGAGATCAGAGTTCGTATCACAGAAACAGCCTCTTTAAATATTTAAAAGTAAGGCTGTGTTCATTGATCCATCCCCAAACTCCGTATTGGCAGAGCCTCATGCTCTGGGTACGCCCTTAGGCTCTGGTTTTTATCATGCATGGAACAATTGACACCAAGAGGCATACGATTTTAATCTTGATGCAAAATGATTGATCCTGCTCTTGGTGTAAATCTATTTAAAGAAACTTCATGGTGTAAATCTTACATGATGGATAACAACTATTACACCTCTTCATTTTTCTTCTTATCCTATCATTGCCCAGGACATGTTATTGTCGTCTAAAACCTATCATGCTACATCACCAGCAATGCAGCAACAACCCTACATAAGACTTATTTTCTATTTTACCGAAATAATTTCATCATTTATAGACATGGATGTGCGGAGTTAATAAGAAAGATAAGAGAAAACAATGTCTTCATTGGTGACCAATTAATTATAACTTCAATAGAGGATAAAGTAACGGAGAATGTTTTAAGAGGGCACCTATAGATTTTGTAGTTAGAAGATATGAGATAATTACTATTAGTAATACAAAAAGAGGTGGAAGGCGACCTTAAAAGACTTTCCCAAGTAAAGATTATAATACTTTAAATTTGACTAATAGAGGCAAAAGATCCATTCAATCAACCTCAAATAATTGGGATATTATGGCTTTTTTTTTTGGTTTGCTGTTGTTGTGAATTTTATCACATGTATTTTTAATAGACTGCATGATTTAGTATCTTCCTTAGCTTAAAAGCAAGATGATTTTTAAGAACACTGGTATTATATTAAAACTTAATAATTTACCTCACAAGCTAAATACCATAATACAGGAATTCCTCATTTGTTCTTTTACATAGGTACCAAATACTTTTCCATTAATCCAGCATTCTTCTATTTATTAAAATATTATTGGAAGAAAGTTAGAAAACAGATTCAGCCTGTTGTCCTCTAAGCACTTTTGCATCAAGATTATTCAGAACAAGTCACCTTCGTCCGGATTTGTAGTTCATGTTTCATTTCACTTGGCCTTTTTTTTTCTCGGTAACAATTTTATTTTTGCACAATTTCCAGTTATTTAGCTCCAAACTAAATTAACCTGCATGAATCTCATTGAATAATGTATGAAAGGGAATTCCATCTCCCTACTTATAGGTCATTTATTTATGTTCAAAATCTTATCAGCTTCAAACTGAATGGACCTCATATTTACCTAAAAACCTAACATTTCTTTTCCAAATTTCGGCAAGCTTGGGAATCTCACTCTCAGCCTTTATTACTAAACTTCTTGTAAATATTATTAGAAGCCTTAAAATTGTTTTCACTAGCAACTTCTTGATTTCTTTTTGACCAATTTAAATCTTTCAATGTTCTCTCCTCTTACTATTCTCACAAAGTTTCCAAACTTCATGACATTATCTTTTGCACAACCTAATTCATTAACCTTTTAGTTTGACCAATCAGCCTGTCAAAGAAACTACATATTACCTTTAAAGCCTTTTAAGCATTCCTTTGTTGCCTTTGTAATATTATTGTGACCATCAAGGTCCATGTAGTATTATCGATCTTCCATGTTCTTTTTTATTTTATTTAATAATTAGATCAAGATATCTTGCTTAGTTAGTAGATCATTATCATCGTCCTCCATTGGGTTGCAACTTGTCTAGAAATGAAACAGATGTCCCTTGTACAAGAAACATCTTCAAGTCGGCTTTGCATCAGGAAACAACCTTCATCTCGAGTATCCAACACAATACACAAAATTTCTTGATGATGTTGAACATGACAACAACTTCTACCGACTCTACAACGTTGAAGCACCACCTTTCACACACATGCACAAAATAATCTGTAATAAATCTTTCTAGATATCGCCGCAACCTTAAGCCTAATTGGAAGCTACAGAATCAATAGATCAGCAGAAAAAGAAGAAACCCTAGTATCTGAAATAGACGAAACGAAAAAAGAAAACATCCCAAAAAGACGCCGATTTATTCCTTGATCCGATGGCCATGGGAGGACAGAATGATCTACCAACCAAAAGATCCACAGGTCGACCCGACACGCGAGAGATCCAAATCAAGGCTTGTGATCTACGCGCGCGCGAGTGTGTGTGTGAGAGAGAGAGAAAGAAAGAGAGAGACCGAGGAGAGAAAGAATGAACCAATCGAGCTGAGTACCTCCGCCATCGGAAGATCCCCAAAGCGAGACAGAAACCAACGAAGCTCCCTTCGAACGCGACCTCGCGAATCAGTGGGCTGTGCGACCGCGGAGGCACCTAATTAACTCGGCGAACCGGTTCGCGACGAGGCCTCGCGAAAGATCTGCGCCGTCTATCTTTTTGGTTTGCTAATCTCGAGGATGGTTAGTGTCCCCATTGACGGTCCTGTACTGGAGACTAGCCAAGCTGGAACGGAACGAAGCCGCCGGTCGCGGTTCTCATGTTGACTTAGATTGGGATTGCATGGCCCGTTTAAGGCCCATATGATCCTCAATTGGGCCATTAAAAAAGTTAGATGATGATGATGATACGTACTTGAAGAACAATTTGGTGAGAAGGTGTGGAGGCATATGATTTGACTAATTCAAAGATGTTTTTTTGTTTTTACAAATAATAAGTTAAGATGGTAGGAATTTAATTCAATAATCTTGTGATGATGCAAGAATTTTTTTTTCAATTAAACTAGTCTATGTGAAATCTTATTGTTTACCATAAAAGATTCATATAGCTAATCTTTCAATATTTTGATATATTATAATTTTATTGTTGTTGATGAGAAAACATTTACAACTGATGCAGATAGAGTAGAAACTAATATTCTTGATTATTTAAGATTTTTTAAATGTATATATATGAAATATATGCATATGTATATTAAGTCAAAATTTGGTTGATCAATTGGAATATTGATTTGGGACCCACTGAGGTTCTATTTTATATTTATTTCTAATTAGAATAAAAAAATATCGAGTCGTTAAGAGCATCAAAACTCTGTAAAATTATGTCGAATGTGCACCCGACAATATCTATCAAACACTTAAGTTAATTTATAGAGTGAAGTATCAACTAAATGTGTCAAGATTGCTATAGTCAAATGTACACCTTGAATTATTGGGTGGAGTGGAATATATCTAGAGGATTTTTTATAATATGATATTAGGATCGTTATATTGATATTGTGGAGGGTTACACACATCTCCCAATCTTCGTGGAGTTATGTTTGTGTTGAATTCATAGAACGTGTAATGATCATGATACGATTAGTAATATCCATCAAGTGGATGATGCAAGTTGAAATGTCAGAAACATAACATCAAAATATCGATCACGTTCTATCAAGATGTTCACAATGTAGCACTAATGTATCACATACTTAATGTGGAGGTGTCAATAAAATAGTACCAAGGTTTTGATCATGTAATATCAATGTGTTGGTCATATAGTATCAATGTATCCACTACATATCATCAAAACATCAATTATATTACTGCTAAGATATCACTCGCGTCATAATTTTCTTACCAATATGTATGGTAAATACGTGAATATATAAGGTGTAGACCACATACCATAGTTGTTTTATTCATTTTAAATTTATTTAAAACTTCGAATTTGAACATAAATTCATGTCTTTTTAATAATTAGTTATAATGATAAAAGGTGTACGTGAAGATGATGAGAAAGCGAAACACCCCATCTTGTTGACAAAGTGCATGGAAACAACTTCGAACGAGACCAATAGAACAACAGAACAAAGAAAGATACGACCTCCGTAACAACCTAAGCCACAACCTCCCTCCTTATTCGTCCACTATCGAACGAGCCGCATCGACTCAGACTGACTACTTAACGTCATCAGTGACGCCCATCACCGGATCCGGATCCATATCCATAGCCTTCGCCATAACCCGACCCGGACCCGTTTCCATGGCCCTCACCGTAGCCATGGCCCTCGCCGTAGCCAGACGCCGAGCCCCCGCCACGCCCGCCTCCTTGGCCGGCACCGGACCCCGCACCAGAACCAGCCGAAGAGCCTGCGCCTGAACCGCCCGAACCAGCGTACGAGCCCGCGTACGACCCGGCGTAGGAACCAGAACCCGAACCCGAAGCAGAGCCAGACCCGGAGGCGGAGGCGGAACCCGAGCCTGAGCCGGAGGCCGAGCCTCCACCACCTAGCCCGAGGTCGAGACCGAGGCCCAGGCCGCCACCCAGGGCGAGGCCGAGGTCTTTCCGGGCAGGCCGGCTCTCAGTGGCGACCATTGCCAGTGACAATGAGAACAACAGCAATGCTACAGCGGAAGCTCTCGTAGCTGCCATAGTCAAAACTCTTTTAGTGCAACCACAAGCTTAGAATAAGATGGAGTGCAGTGGCATTGGTGACGAGGTATTTATAGGCGATCTTCTTCTTCTTCTTCTTCTTCTCGAGCCAATTATTGAGGCATGCAACAGTCCTGTCAATCATGTGGAAACGGGACGGGGTAAGTTGGAACGATATCGGCCGAAAGCAGAAAGGTGGCCGTATAATTAAGTTTGTGGCTGAGAGAGGTGGTGCAGAAGGTAGTGGTGGCTCCACGAATCCATCATCTCTGTCAAAGGGAGGCTGATGCAAGAGGAAGAGAAGCAATAAAGACAACTCTGAGGCCACCCCCCACCCCTCAGGCGCGCACTAAAGTTCCGAAAAGAACACGTAAGGTGGCACGTTATCAGCACTGGGCTCTGCCGGAGTTGGACATCAGATTGTGTGTGCTCACCTAATCACTTAGGTCTCAGTGCATGGCTACGCATGCACAGCGAATCTTACACGTCCATCTGAGAAAGAAGAAGCCAAGAAATAAACCACTGCCCGAGACACCTACCATATACGAGAAGCAGGAATGCTGCCACATAGTGCTGCTGTGGTTGCACTATGTGTTGGGAGTGCAGCTTCAGCTGAACTTTCTGCCAAGACATTGTTACTGACTAAAAGAAGGGCATCTTCCCATTAAGATCAACGAAGTAGCATTTCAAGCTTTGACCAGCTGCTCCTCGTTTATCCTACCGATCTGTCAAGGTTAGCTTCATCTAAGATCGATATCAAACAGTGACCGGGTTTCGGCGTAGTGGTTTCCTCTTCATGCGCACTAGAAATCCGAAAACAACATCTCCACAGGCACGTTTTCAGCACCCGAAGTTGCCATTTTCGCTGCACAGGATACTGGAATGTGTTCACGTAATCACTTCGCTTTAAGTGCATGGCTATGGTTGTTCCGGGAATGTTCATCATCTTTCTCTTGGAGCAATAAACTATACAAGAAGCCTTCTACATGGTTGCTGATCTGATCCACCGAGAGGTTTAGACTACGTTTGCCTATGACATGCATACATAGTCACCAAGTGCACCTGATTAAAGTTGCTTTTGTGTATAACGAAGCTCTGAATGGAGAAGAGTACTTATCCAACACCAATTAGTTGCTTGACTCTCCTGTGGCGTGTGGTGTTTCCTTCGGCAATGAACACTTCAGCGTTGACTTGCGCACTCATGCATGCCGCCCCGGAGGCCACATGGTTCGGCCAAATTTTGACCTTAATTAGTGCGAGGGACCCAAGTGGATGTTGACTGCCTGTAACGTGTCGTGCGAGAAGAAGAAATTAGCAGCAGTAATTGCTCCACCAGAGAGCTAATTGCTACTGTTAGCCAACTCAGATCATTCCATCTTCTTCGACTCCTCTTCCGCGGTCTATAAATAGCATTTGCCTCGTCTGTTCTTCCACAAAGGAACCACTGCTCCGGTAATACCAAGAACACGGCCATGGCTCATTCGAAGCTCTTGCTCCTTGCCACTCTTCTCGCCGCTCTCTCTGCTCTGGTGGTGGAGAGCCGGGTGGCAAGGATGGATCTTGGGAGCCTTGGCACCGGGGTCGGTCTCGGCACTGGGCTCGGTGTTGGCGTAGATGGCGGTACGGTCTCCGTCTCAGGTTCGGGCTCCGGCTCTGGCTCCGAGTCTGGGTTTGGTCACTCCAGCTCGACTTCCAGGTCGGAATCACGTTCGTTTTCGGTGACTCTGCCTGGTTTAGGCTCCGGCGCGGGCTCTTCGGCAGGTTCGGGCGCAGGCGCGGGATCATCGTCAGGTTCGGACGCGGGTTCCTCCGCGGGCTCGGGCGCAGGTTCTGGTGCGGGGAACGGCGAAGGTTCCGGCTCGGGCTATGGCTCGGGTTCTGGCAACTGAGAGAGACGTACTCGGGTGTTTCTACTGCCATCCTTGATGTATAAATAAATAATATAAAATAAATAATGAGATGGCGATGCTTTGCCTTCGCGTATGTGGAAAATAAATACAGTGACTTCTGATTCGATTAAATGATGCCTAATTATCTTATACATTCGAATCTCATGCAACGAAGGGGGAAAAGAAAGCCCTAATTTTAAGAAAAAATGGGTCGGAGATGTAAGGGGAAAGAGGCATCTTTACAAGCTCTTAGCTGAGCCGGCTAAGCCGCCGCTTCTCGTGTTGTAGCCGTAGTAGAGGAGGTACCACCTAACGAACCTTTTCAGGCCGGTTTCCAGGTTGGTGGTCGGCTTGTAGCCCAGCTCGGCTCGAGCCAAACTGATGTTGGCGTGGGTGAAGGGGACGTCCCCGTTGCCCGGCATCTCCACCACGTTCCTCTTCGCCTTCATCTTGAGGTGGTGCTCCAGGATGCCCACCAGCGCCGGCACCGTCACCGGCGAGGTGTTGCCCAGGTTGTAGATGCGGTACTGGGCGGGGCCACGCTTCCGGCCGCCGGTCCCGGTGCTCTTCTCCGCGGTGTCGAGGGAGGCAACGCAGCCCTTGACGATGTCGTCGATGTAGGTGAAGTCGCGGGCGAGGTCGACACGGTCCTTGCCGCGGTAGACGGTGATGGGCTTCCCCTGGAGGATGTTGCGGGTGAAGGAGAAGTAGGCCATGTCGGGCCGGCCCCAGGGTCCGTAGACGGTGAAGAAGCGGAGCCCTGTGGTGGAGAGGCCGTAGATGTGGTTGTAGGTGTGGGTGATCTCCTCGCCGGCCTTCTTCGTCGCCGCGTACAGAGAGGCCGGCCGGTCGGTCCGGTCCGACTCCGAGAAGGGCACCTTCTCGTTGAGGCCGTACACCGACGAGGACGACGCCCACACCACTGCCGGCTGCGGGTCCGCGGACTTGCACGCCTCGAGCAGCGCGACGAGCCCCGCGATGTTGCTATTCACGTACGACGCCGGGTTCTCGATGGCGTAGCGAACGCCGGCCTGGGCCGCCAGGTGCATCACGTGGGTGAAGGGCACGACGTCGAAGAGCTTGGCGAGGAGGCGAGCGTCATTGATGTCCCCCTCCACCACGAACACGCCGCGGGAGTCCAGCAGCGCCACGCGGGCCTTCTTCAGCGAGGGGTCGTAGTAGCTATTGAAGTTGTCGAGGCCGACCACGCCGTCGCCGCGCTTGCGGAGGGCGAGGGAGACGTGGGTGCCGACGAACCCAGCAGCACCGGTGACAAGCACGGAGAAGCCGCCGGGGCGGCGGACGGTGGCGGAGGCCCGGATCTGCTTCTCCCATTGCATCCCGCCCCACGACGCGTCAAAGTACCGGGACGAGGAGTCGACGAAGCTCTGGAAGCTGAGGTAGGAAGCCGTGAGCGCGATCAGGAACAGCGCCCACAGGAACATGGTACTGGTGGACGCGAAGCACTGGTGGAGCTGACGATTGATCGCGTGCGTCCGCTCGATCTTCACCTTCCCGGGCGTGGACGGAAACAACTCGTCTTCCATCGACCCCATCATCTCTTTCTTCATCGTCTCCGCTGTTTTCCAGTCGATCGAACAAAACGATGGCGGAGGAGGCAGAGCAGTGAATGCAAATTGGGTGTTCGAGGAAATGCCGAGCGGGAAGCGAATGCAAATTGGGTGTTCGAGTATTTCGCCTGTGGCAGTATACCCTCCGCCTATAAATGGCGAGCGAGGCCCGTTTACTTGGAGGCCGAGGAATCGGCCCACCGTCCACCTCAGCCGTGGATAAATTCTAATCACACGACATTTCTAACTGCTTATTATACTTGCCAACCTGGCTTGGAGACGGGATCCACGTGCGCCCTTTAACAGCAGAAGGGTATGGGATTGGGTAAGTCGGGAAGTGGTTCTGCCGAACTGCGAAGAGCTTTTTCTTGCCACGTTGGCCAGGGGGGGCGGGGGGTGGTGGGAAGACACAAGAGAGGGCGGGGTTCGCGGCGGAGGATACGTGGGGTTGGCGAGGGGAGAGGGATGAGCGGGAGAGGTCCGAGGAGAGCCGGTGATCGCGAGATGCCGTGGGAGGGGGCGACCCGGCGCTGCCTTGTCCTCCTCCCATTCGCCAGATGCGCGCCGGGCCCTTGTGAGCTTATGGCATCGATTTAACTCCAAGAAACTGTGCTTGATAGTGTTTTTGAATGTCAAAACGAGACTTTCTAATGACTTCGTGACCTACTAAAATATGTATTTTTGTGCTGTACTGATCTCCGATGTATGTGCCAAACATCAATCCTTGTCAATGGACGGTGAATTCAACTTATCCAGACATCAATCCTTGTCTTCTCAAAGAGAAAACTGCACATGAACACGTCTTAGTTTTCTCATCACTGCAAAGTCGGTGGCCGTCTTAATGCATTTCCTTCGGTGACGGTTGTATCATATTACTATCGCTATTTGTTTGGAGAAAATATTCAATGTTGAGGTCTGATTCGATTATATATGCAGTTGAGGTACTATTGAGGTGATGCTGAAGGTCTCATGGAATGTGAAGATTAAGGTTAGGAGTGAGTTTTCTGGTTCCATTAATTATTTTGATATTCAAGTTAGCCCGACAGAAGTGGTAAAAAGATGACTGATATGTATTCTTACGTCGAAAATAGATTTTTATATTAGATAAAAAGGAGATAGAATATTCTTTGAGAGGATAATCCTTAACAGTTTCTAATAGTTCATTTTAAACTTTTATCCATGTAGATAGTAAAAAAAGGAGAGGTAGTCTTGTCTTTTCCATGCTAACTTGGTCATTAGATAAATGTTTGATAATATTTCTTCTATCGTTTGTGTCTCTTTTTTTAAATGTGCACTTCTAGAGATGTTTTTGAGAGGTTTGAAAATACAACTATAGACCATCTTGACATGTGTGTCATATAAAAGTGAAGGAATATTCGATGCATGATCAACTTACATGCCTCAAGCTCTTTGGGGAGGTTGGATTGGACTTGATCGACCTATACACCTCGAGCTCTTCAAGAAAGATAAATTGGACTTGGTCAACTTATGAACCTTGAGCTCACCTTGGGCTCTCCAAGAAGGTCGGGTCATACTTGGCCAATGTACGCACCTCGAGATCTTGAAAGAGGTTGGGTTTGACTTGACCAACCTATGCACCTTAGGGTCACCTCGGACTTTCCGAAAAGGTTGGGTCGAGCTTACCGACCTACACACATCGACGCACATTGAGCCCACCTTAAGCTCTTAAAGGAGATTGGGTTATGCTTGGCAGATCTATACACCTTGAGCCCACCTATAACTCTCCGAGAAGGTCGACTCTTGGACTCCTATCCATGTAAACAGTAAAAAAAAAAAAAAATTGAAGACAACTCATAATCATCCATGACCATGCATCTCTCTTATATCAACTTGGCTACCACGTGTCTACATATAATTGATGTTGATTCATCTAAAAAGAGTGTAGATGAAAACAGATATAATTCATACATATTTTACAGTTACATGAGTGCCACGTTAAAGCAGGTCTGAGTTAGATATGACTTGGTACCAATCGAACCAGAATTTATCCATATGGAACAAAGCCTTCATAAGCATCACAGGTTTCAGCTTCAAGAAACAGATGCTGTAGTTGGCTACACCCATTAAGCCCAAAATCTCAACACTTTGGGTGGCAATAGAAACTTAAACTGTTCTTGATTATGCAATTGAAGAACCACCCAGCATCAACTTTGTTAAATATAAATTCTGTGAAGAGACACTTACAGCTGATCGAATGCGGATCATATGATTCGAAGCAGGTTTATTTTCAATTCTTTCTTTCCTACATCAAACAAACACCATGTCGGAACACTGGACTGTGCAGGTAGAGATTTTGAGCAACACAGGAAACAATGGATGCAGAACAAGATGGTAGGTTGTACAAACGGTGGTTCATGCATTATATGGAGGAACACTATCAATGGTATTGAAGCTCATAAGCTTGCAAACTTTGCTATATTACACAAGATGATTCTGCTTTTGCTGTTAACCTCGTGAAGAAGGAAGAGATCCAAGTGGAGTTGAAGCAGCAGCTGGCTCACTGGGTGTTTGAGCTGCCAGAGATGGTCGAACGTAGATTCTTGCCTTCCTTAGAATCTCAGCAACAACCCAGTGCTTTCTTTTGCTCAGCGGCCTTGAAGAATCCAACCTAACCTGGGGAAAAAAGAAAAGAAAAAGAAACAACACATGAATTTTTTACGGCATAAGGAACCAAGAGCTTCTGACAAAAGCTTTTGGTAAAATGTATTTCTGGAACCATTTTTTTGGGATGCAGCTTTTCAGAGCATGCGACAAGGACATATGTTTTCACACTACAAGAAAGACAGTAGTCTTAGTATTGCCAATAGAGTTTGAGGTAAGCAAAACATTTCCATCAATGGATGTCATAACTATGAATATTGAATCATTGTGTTCATTTTGCAGTTAAAAGAAGTAAACTGTTATTACTCCAAAACAAGGTGAAGATTCTGTGGACTTTCTTTGTATCAAGCAAGACCAACACTGTAACATCCCATTAGTCCCACATCGGAAGTGGGCAATATGTATGATTATATGGGTTTGATGAGTGTACTACGTTAATTCCCGCATAAGTATTTTGGTCCGTGGTTGAAGGACTAAAATGAAGTTATTGGCCAGTTGGCTCGTCAGACTCGGGTCTTGACAAACACCATGGAACAAGTTATGAGCAACAAAGCAAAAAAAAAAAAAAGGTTCGTCAAATATATACAATGAACAGAACATATCAAAACTCAGAGGTCAGATATCTTTATGGATGAAGCATTTTCAGAAAGGAAACAGACTAAGGACTGAAGATTGAGAAAGCATGTATAAAATTAGCTAGCAATGTATGGTTTTTGCATCTCTTTACGTTCAACATTGACGGCAATCTTACTAGCCCCTCTAGCAACTCTATCAGCTATATCGATGTATGTAACCTTGTTCAAAGGTAATCTGCTCTAACTGGTCAGCAGTTTAAAAAGGACCGGAGCTGCATGTTGTTCAGGCTAGCCAGAATATTTGCAAATAAGAAACAGAATACAAGAGTAACTTACCACAAGCAATAACATATAAGATAAAAGAATTAACTTATCACAAGAAATATTTCTAGGAGAATCCCGAACATGTTCTATTTTAAACATGTACCAACGATCAGAGTCATTTTAAAAAATGCTAGCATTTGAAACATGCAAGTCTATATTATTGACAAAAAAACAAAAAGCTTACATTTCCATGCATTAGCCTTCCTGTTGTAAAAAATATATTTTCAATCAGCATCCACTTCAAACTCTTTCTTGAAAGGACCATGGAGCACACTATGCCACTTGTACTACCTCAGCGTGAAGCCTTTGTTGGTAATTCATCGCTTGACATTGAACTTTTCCTTAAATGAACTTACATGAAGATAATTTCTTATCTACCTGATCTAGTACATCAACTATTAGGATGCAGCATTGGTCCTATTAATAAAAATAGCAATATCTTATTAACTTGCATTGTTGGCATTGATTAACCTTTCAAATGTTTGGTTTATTCTCATAATTTCAATCAGATAATAAATACTATTGCTTGCAAGAAATTATTAGAAAGTATAAATAAGAGGATAGAATTTATCTGTCAGTATGGCCCTTTTTTGTCCATCTATGTACAGCATTATCTTAGGAAACACTTAAAAGCATCTTTGTTAACTGTCCATGCAAAGTCATAATAGTTGACACAAAATCTAGTTAAACACTAGAAACAATGTCACAAACGTGTTGCTAGTTTATGCTCATCAGATTTCTCTGCACTGAGAACAGAAAAGATTCCTCCAGCAGTCATCTTAAGCATAAGGCTTAAGAAGAACATTAAGTGCATCAAATGATTAACCAGTAAAGGAGAGAGACAGCTGATAATGTGAACCTAGAACTTCAATATTTTGGCAATTTCTTCAATAGAAAAATAGCTTCCAACCTCCAAGTACACTTACTGCTCACACAAATCTTAGAATCCATGTTTCCACATTAAGAAATTATACAGACAATTACTGACATAAAGACATAATTCTTACAACGCATTAAGGCATTCCTACATTAGAAGGACTGAACCATCAAGAGCATGCTTCCAAGGTCCAATCTTTCTCAAGATAAAGGGAAGGTAAATCCTATCAGTAATCTCACCGCCAACAACCCCAACATTAGTGGACTAAACAAGACTAAACAATAAAAGACGTCAGTGGAAAACTACCAAACGCTATCCGATCAACAAAGGAACCTACAGATGACCTTCACATCAAAAAAGAGGGAAGCTAAGTACGATGGGAACAGCGGGGGACAAGAGATGTATGGGGTAAGAGGAGATGACTGACCCGGTCGCCGATGTTGCATTGGTTTTTCTCGTCGTGGGCCATGAACTTGCTGGTGCGCTTGACGTAGCGATTGTAGAGCTTGTGGTGGAAGAGCCGGTCCACCGCCACCACCACCGACTTCTGCATCTTGTTCGACACCACGATCCCAACTACTGGCTTCATTCTGCCGCGCCTCCCTCTCCTCCTCCCCCACGCCGCCTCCGATTAGCAAGAGCGAAGCCCTCGAGAAGAACTGGAGCAGAAAAGATCGGTCCGTCTTAACGGGTCGGAGGGACGAACTGAGTTGGCCCGACTAAATCCGAAAAGAAAGAGAGAATTTTAATATTTATTAGTGCGAAAATATTTTTTTCGTTAAACAAATTGATCAATCACCGTCCATTTGAAAAGCTAGGGCCAAGATGAAATGGCGCGGACGGCTGTGATCGATCTCCTGCATTCTTCACGGGTGACGAACAAGAATGATCAGTGTTCGGTCACGTGCAGCACTGTTCGGTCACGTGCTCGTCTGCTGCTCCCGTGGCGCGCGCACTCTCTGGTTACGAAATCTCTCTCTCCCCCTAAATCTCGCGGTAGCTTCTCTGCATCACGAGAAAGCCCTCTTCGACAAGCACTCTCCTCCTCCCAATTAGCGATTCCCTATCCCCGATCCGATCGAACAAGGCGTCATTCCCCAATTTTCTCGTTCTTTCTCGCGCCTCACTTTCGGATTCTTTGGTGTTGCTTCTGATCTCAGACTGGATCGGTTTCTAGGGATTGATGTCGCAGCGGTTCCCGCTGCGAAGAGAGCGATGGAGAGGAAGAAGTATCCGATCCGCGCTGAGGATTACCAGCTGCGCGAGCCGGTGGGGCAGGGGGTCAGCGCTTCGGTCTACCGGGCGCTTTGCATTCCCCTTGACGAGGTCGTCGCCATCAAGGTCGTCGATTTCGAGAGGAATAACAGCGATCTGGTGCGTTCGTCATTAGCTAAATTTCATCTTTTTCTTCTATGTTCTTTTTATTCGATGAGAGGAACCAGGTGCACTGAGCATTGGTATGCCATTGTGATTCAAATAGAATTTTCAATTTTTTACTTAATTCCGTAGATTTTAGATTGACTATTCGACAAACGAATCATTTTGCCTAGGGAGGATTGTTTTGCACAAAATTTAACCTTAAACTTGTGCATGTTTCTTGGGATTTATTTGTTCCTTATAGTGTACGGTCTCCGATAGAAGAATACAACCGTTAGGAAATAATGTCTAAGGTCATTAATGATAACATGTTTAGAACAAGCAGTTCTATGTATCTAACACAAGTTTATAAACTTAAAAGTTCCTCGTGTCACAATGACCATCATATTGTGTCAACTTCTTGCTTGCAGTATCCATTTATTTTTTTATAAGAATAGTTGTCACTAAAATTTATGGTGACTGCTATTGTTAGTTTTCTTTTTCTTTTTTTCATGTGGCAGATGACACAGCATGACAACTTAAGCAAAGCATGTTTCTTTTGGTTATATCTATTACTGTGTACTTTGTGTTTCATTTTAGTTCATCAGGGTATAATGCAGAAAATAGGTGTCTTAATTGCGTTTACCTGATTTTCTAACTACTGGAAATCTCCACAGAATTATATTATTTATACACGGCTGTGTTCTTTAGAAAAAAATACAAATATCTATAAGTAACTTTGTACATCTAGTTCATCCATTGTCTTGAAAGTTGTAAATGATTTTTTTCTGTATGCTCTTTCGAGCACATCATCTGTCTGGAGGCTTTGTAAATGATTTTTTTTCTGTATGTTCTTTCCAGAACAACATCTGTCGGGAGGCACAAACTATGATCTTGATAGACCATCCTAATGTTCTCAAGGCACACTGCTCCTTTGTGAATGATCACAATTTATGGGTTGTCATGCCTTACATGGAGGAAGGGTCTTGCCTGCACATAATGAAGTCTGCTTATCCCAATGGCTTTAAAGAATCTGTAATTGCAACAGTGTTACGTGAAGTACTGAAGGGATTGGAATATCTTCATCACCAAGGGCACATTCACCGTGATGTAAAGGTTTGGTTAAGTTGACTCATCTTTATGTGATGGAGACTTTTCAAAGTGGTTGTCATTATAGTTCTTTTGTCATGAATCTTAATATTGACTCTTGGCAATTGTATGATGATATATCATCTAATGTAGTAGCGAGAGTCATCAAGATAAAAAAAGAGGATAATCTAACAAATAAAATCTTCTTTTTCACTGTAGGGTTGTTTATCGTTTTTCTAAGGAAATCAACTTTATCCTTTCTGTTTACATACCTATGGCAACATCATTTCTATCAGTTTCATATCGTCATTTTTCTACCTTGCCAAGGTCGGCCCTCATAATTTTTCTTTGTTATGTGTTTTCATCTGTTAACAAAGCTAATGTGCAAGTTGTTCTTCAATACAATCTTCACATTATTATGTAACTGATCTTGTTCAGTATATTGTTTTCAGTTGAAACTTCAGAATGAAATTTCATGCTAGTATGTTTAATTTACTAAGGGCATGCAAAGTTGCCCATTCATCTTATGCATGTGAAGCATCAACTTAGATGAGGAGATAGAGAGGATATATTGTTCACTTGTGATGGTGTAATCATTATGTGTTTGTTGATGCCTTAACGGTGTATGAACTGCACACGATATACTGATCAAAATCAGGTCCAGTTTTGGTTTATACAAATGGCATGTTATGTTGTATATGTTTGGTGTTTGCATATTTATTTGGTATTAGATTCAATACACTAATGATTTACAGCTCTCCAAAATAAATGATAAGAAAGATCAATATACAACACTAGCTGGTAAAATAGACATATGAATATATGCTGATAAAGCACACTATTAGACTTGATAAAAATTACATTATCAATGGTCATGTGACTTCATAACCTATTTTACCAGATAACCAAGTCACTTAATCTTAGAAAAAATGGATTTAGTACCATCCACAAACCTAGTATTTAAGGATGTATTTTATTAATTTTTTAGAAGATTTGAATTGTTTTGTTATAGTAGAACTTTAGTGACTTATACCCTGAGAAAAACACTTGCACAGTTGCACAGTAATCATAGGTGCTCATGTGCTGTCTTAGTTCAAATAACTTCCTGTGAAATATTGTTCACTCATGATTTTAGGCTGGGAATATTCTAGTTGATGCACGAGGTGGCATTAAACTTGGAGATTTTGGTGTTTCAGCTTGCCTTTTCGATTCCGGTAACAGGCAAAGATCAAGGAATACATTTGTGGGGACACCTTGCTGGTGCAAATGCTCTTTTGTTCAGATATTTCCGTATGATTATGATATAATATCCTTTAAATGAAATATAATGTTTTTATTTAAATAGGATGGCCCCTGAGGTGATGGAGCAACTGCATGGTTATGATTTCAAGTTGGTCTACCAACTTCTCTATGTCTGGTAATATCATTAATTTGTTATTTTGAGTGCAAGCACTTATTACAAATTATCGGCAGGGCTGATATATGGTCTTTTGGAATTACTGCTTTGGAACTTGCTCATGGTCATGCTCCTTTTTCAAAATATCCTCCAATTAAGGTATGTATTTCATCAATTTGGAATTGTGCATCATTTATCAATAATATTGTGTCAGTGGCACCATATTTTCCCCCAATGCATCAAGCATACTGTCTTATATTTTATCTGTATTTTGATGCCAAACAACATGTGAATGTATCACAATTTGCTAAAGATTTTTTCTTTTCATATTGGTCGCAAATTATGTAGATAATTTTGAGACATCTTGGAAGCTGTCATATGTCAAAATTTCTATTTTTCTTGAGTTGTTGAATCAAATTATTGGCAGGCCTTGCTGATGAACTTGCAGAATGCTCCACCAGGCCTTGATTATGAAAGTGACAAAAAATTCTCAAAGGTATTTTTGTGTTATACTTAATTGTAGTCTCTTATGCGGATGAGCATCTCATTCTCAAGCTCTACTTCTGCTACTAGTCTTTTAGGGACATGATTGCTTTGTGCATGGTGAAGGATCCTTCAAAAAGACCTACTGCACATAAGCTGTTGAAACAACCATTCTTCAAGCAAGCCAGATCTCAGGACTACATAGTACGAAAAATTTTGG
>NW_027020605.1:25000-27500 GCF_036884655.1 Musa acuminata AAA Group
CAAAAACGGGCCAAAACTGGCCATTTTTGGCTGCGCGAGCGAGCGGCGAGCGACGGACAGCGAGCGAAGCGAGAGGCAGCACCGTCCCTGCTATACGAAAGCCCCATCCAGCCCTGTGCCACCCGGGGGGTTCCAGGGTGCTGAGATGGCTGACATTTTGCTCCGCTCACGACGGTCGCCGCGCAACGCAAGAACAGGCCAAAAACTGGCCAAAACGGCCCAAAAACGGGCCAAAACTGGCCATTTTTGGCTGCGCGAGCGAGCGGCGAGCGGCGGACAGCGAGCGAAGCGAGAGGCAGCACCGTCCCTGCTATACGAAAGCCCCATCCAGCCCTGTGCCACCCGGGGGGTTCCAGGGTGCTGAGATGGCTGACATTTTGCTCCGCTCACGACGGTCACCGCGCAACGCAAGAACAGGCCAAAAACTGGCCAAAACGGCCCAAAAACGGGCCAAAACTGGCCATTTTTGGCTGCGCGAGCGAGCGGCGAGCGACGGACAGCGAGCGAAGCGAGAGGCAGCACCGTCCCTGCTATACGAAAGCCCCATCCAGCCCTGTGCCACCCGGGGGGTTCCAGGGTGCTGAGATGGCTGACATTTTGCTCCGCTCACGACGGTCGCCGCGCAACGCAAGAACAGGCCAAAAACTGGCCAAAACGGCCCAAAAACGGGCCAAAACTGGCCATTTTTGGCTGCGCGAGCGAGCGGCGAGCGGCGGACAGCGAGCGAAGCGAGAGGCAGCACCGTCCCTGCTATACGAAAGCCCCATCCAGCCCTGTGCCACCCGGGGGGTTCCAGGGTGCTGAGATGGCTGACATTTTGCTCCGCTCACGACGGTCGCCGCGCAACGCAAGAACAGGCCAAAAACTGGCCAAAACGGCCCAAAAACGGGCCAAAACTGGCCATTTTTGGCTGAGCGAGCGAGCGGCGAGCGGCGGACAGCGAGCGAAGCGAGAGGCAGCACCGTCCCTGCTATACGAAAGCCCCATCCAGCCCTGTGCCACCCGGGGGGTTCCAGGGTGCTGAGATGGCTGACATTTTGCTCCGCTCACGACGGTCGCCGCGCAACGCAAGAACAGGCCAAAAACGGGCCAAAACAGCCCAAAAACGGGCCAAAACTGGCCATTTTTGGCTGCGCGAGCGAGCGGCGAGCGACGGACAGCGAGCGAAGCGAGAGGCAGCACCGTCCCTGCTATACGAAAGCCCCATCCAGCCCTGTGCCACCCGGGGGGTTCCAGGGTGCTGAGATGGCTGACATTTTGCTCCGCTCACGACGGTCGCCGCGCAACGCAAGAACAGGCCAAAAACTGGCCAAAACGGCCCAAAAACGGGCCAAAACTGGCCATTTTTGGCTGCGCGAGCGAGCGGCGAGCGGCGGACAGCGAGCGAAGCGAGAGGCAGCACCGTCCCTGCTATACGAAAGCCCCATCCAGCCCTGTGCCACCAGGGGGGTTCCAAGGTGCTGAGATGGCTGACATTTTGCTCCGCTCACGACGGTCACCGCGCAACGCAAGAACAGGCCAAAAACTGGCCAAAACGGCCCAAAAACGGGCCAAAACTGGCCATTTTTGGCTGCGCGAGCGAGCGGCGAGCGACGGACAGCGAGCGAAGCGAGAGGCAGCACCGTCCCTGCTATACGAAAGCCCCATCCAGCCCTGTGCCACCCGGGGGGTTCCAGGGTGCTGAGATGGCTGACATTTTGCTCCGCTCACGACGGTCGCCGCTCAACGCAAGAACAGGCCAAAAACTGGCCAAAACGGCCCAAAAACGGGCCAAAACTGGCCATTTTTGGCTGCGCGAGCGAGCGGCGAGCGGCGGACAGCGAGCGAAGCGAGAGGCAGCACCGTCCCTGCTATACGAAAGCCCCATCCAGCCCTGTGCCACCCGGGGGGTTCCAGGGTGCTGAGATGGCTGACATTTTGCTCCGCTCACGACGGTCGCCGCGCAACGCAAGAACAGGCCAAAAACTGGCCAAAACGGCCCAAAAACGGGCCAAAACTGGCCATTTTTGGCTGCGCGAGCGAGCGGCGAGCGGCGGACAGCGAGCGAAGCGAGAGGCAGCACCGTCCCTGCTATACGAAAGCCCCATCCAGCCCTGTGCCACCCGGGGGGTTCCAGGGTGCTGAGATGGCTGACATTTTGCTCCGCTCACGACGGTCGCCGCGCAACGCAAGAACAGGCCAAAAACTGGCCAAAACGGCCCAAAAACGGGCCAAAACTGGCCATTTTTGGCTGAGCGAGCGAGCGGCGAGCGGCGGACAGCGAGCGAAGCGAGAGGCAGCACCGTCCCTGCTATACGAAAGCCCCATCCAGCCCTGTGCCACCCGGGGGGTTCCAGGGTGCTGAGATGGCTGACATTTTGCTCCGCTCACGACGGTCGCCGCGCAACGCAAGAACAGGCCAAAAACTGGCCAAAACGGCCCAAAAACGGGCCAAAACTGGCCATTTTTGGCTGAGCGAGCGAGCGGCGAGCGGCGGACAGCGAGCGAAGCGAGAGGCAGC
>NW_027020606.1:0-2500 GCF_036884655.1 Musa acuminata AAA Group
CGCTCGCTCGCGCAGCCAAAAATGGCCAGTTTTGGCCCGTTTTTGGGCCGTTTTGGCCAGTTTTTGGCCTGTTCTTGCATTGCGCGGTGACCGTCGAGAGCGGAGCAAAACGTCAGCCATCTCAGCACCCTGGAACCCCCCGGGTGGCACAGGGCTGGATGGGGCTTTCGTATAGCAGGGACGGTGCTGCCTCTCGCTTCGCTCGCTGTCCGCCGCTCGCCGCTCGCTCGTGCAGCCAAAAATGGCCAGTTTTGGCCCGTTTTTGGGCCGTTTTGGCCAGTTTTTGGCCTGTTCTTGCATTGCGCGGTGACCGTCGAGAGCGGAGCAAAACGTCAGCCATCTCAGCACCCTGGAACCCCCCCCGGGTGGCACAGGGCTGGATGGGGCTTTCGTATAGCAGGGACGGTGCTGCCTCTCGCTTCGCTCGCTGTCCGCCGCTCGCCGCTCGCTCGTGCAGCCAAAAATGGCCAGTTTTGGCCCGTTTTTGGGCCGTTTTGGCCAGTTTTTGGCCTGTTCTTGCATTGCGCGGTGACCGTCGAGAGCGGAGCAAAACGTCAGCCATCTCAGCACCCTGGAACCCCCCGGGTGGCACAGGGCTGGATGGGGCTTTCGTATAGCAGGGACGGTGCTGCCTCTCGCTTCGCTCGCTGTCCGCCGCTCGCCGCTCGCTCGTGCAGCCAAAAATGGCCAGTTTTGGCCCGTTTTTGGGCCGTTTTGGCCAGTTTTTGGCCTGTTCTTGCATTGCGCGGTGACCGTCGAGAGCGGAGCAAAACGTCAGCCATCTCAGCACCCTGGAACCCCCCGGGTGGCACAGGGCTGGATGGGGCTTTCGTATAGCAGGGACGGTGCTGCCTCTCGCTTCGCTCGCTGTCCGCCGCTCGCCGCTCGCTCGCGCAGCCAAAAATGGCCAGTTTTGGCCCGTTTTTGGGCCGTTTTGGCCAGTTTTTGGCCTGTTCTTGCATTGCGCGGTGACCGTCGAGAGCGGAGCAAAACGTCAGCCATCTCAGCACCCTGGAACCCCCCGGGTGGCACAGGGCTGGATGGGGCTTTCGTATAGCAGGGACGGTGCTGCCTCTCGCTTCGCTCGCTGTCCGCCGCTCGCCGCTCGCTCGTGCAGCCAAAAATGGCCAGTTTTGGCCCGTTTTTGGGCCGTTTTGGCCAGTTTTTGGCCTGTTCTTGCATTGCGCGGTGACCGTCGAGAGCGGAGCAAAACGTCAGCCATCTCAGCACCCTGGAACCCCCCGGGTGGCACAGGGCTGGATGGGGCTTTCGTATAGCAGGGACGGTGCTGCCTCTCGCTTCGCTCGCTGTCCGCCGCTCGCCGCTCGCTCGTGCAGCCAAAAATGGCCAGTTTTGGCCCGTTTTTGGGCCGTTTTGGCCAGTTTTTGGCCTGTTCTTGCATTGCGCGGTGACCGTCGAGAGCGGAGCAAAACGTCAGCCATCTCAGCACCCTGGAACCCCCCGGGTGGCACAGGGCTGGATGGGGCTTTCGTATAGCAGGGACGGTGCTGCCTCTCGCTTCGCTCGCTGTCCGCCGCTCGCCGCTCGCTCGTGCAGCCAAAAATGGCCAGTTTTGGCCCGTTTTTGGGCCGTTTTGGCCAGTTTTTGGCCTGTTCTTGCATTGCGCGGTGACCGTCGAGAGCGGAGCAAAACGTCAGCCATCTCAGCACCCTGGAACCCCCCGGGTGGCACAGGGCTGGATGGGGCTTTCGTATAGCAGGGACGGTGCTGCCTCTCGCTTCGCTCGCTGTCCGCCGCTCGCCGCTCGCTCGCGCAGCCAAAAATGGCCAGTTTTGGCCCGTTTTTGGGCCGTTTTGGCCAGTTTTTGGCCTGTTCTTGCATTGCGCGGTGACCGTCGAGAGCGGAGCAAAACGTCAGCCATCTCAGCACCCTGGAACCCCCCGGGTGGCACAGGGCTGGATGGGGCTTTCGTATAGCAGGGACGGTGCTGCCTCTCGCTTCGCTCGCTGTCCGCCGCTCGCCGCTCGCGCAGCCAAAAATGGCCAGTTTTGGCCCGTTTTTGGGCCGTTTTGGCCAGTTTTTGGCCTGTTCTTGCATTGCGCGGTGACCGTCGAGAGCGGAGCAAAACGTCAGCCATCTCAGCACCCTGGAACCCCCCGGGTGGCACAGGGCTGGATGGGGCTTTCGTATAGCAGGGACGGTGCTGCCTCTCGCTTCGCTCGCTGTTCGCCGCTCGCCGCTCGCTCGCGCAGCCAAAAATGGCCAGTTTTGGCCCGTTTTTGGGCTGTTTTGGCCAGTTTTTGGCCTGTTCTTGCGTGGTGCGGTGACCGTCGTGAGCGGAGCAAAACGTCAGCCATCTCAGCACCCTGGAACCCCCCGGGTGGCACAGGGCTGGATGGGGCTTTCGTATAGCAGGGACGGTGCTGCCTCTCGCTTCGCTCGCTGTTCGCCGCTCGCCGCTCGCTCGCGCAGCCAAAAATGGCCAGTTTTGGCCCGTTTTTGGGCTGTTTTGGCCTGTTTTTGGGCTGTTCTTGTGTGG
>NW_027020606.1:12500-15000 GCF_036884655.1 Musa acuminata AAA Group
CGTCGAGAGCGGAGCAAAACGTCAGCCATCTCAGCACCCTGGAACCCCCCGGGTGGCACAGGGCTGGATGGGGCTTTCGTATAGCAGGGACGGTGCTGCCTCTCGCTTCGCTCGCTGTCCGCCGCTCGCCGCTCGCTCGTGCAGCCAAAAATGGCCAGTTTTGGCCCGTTTTTGGGCCGTTTTGGCCAGTTTTTGGCCTGTTCTTGCATTGCGCGGTGACCGTCGAGAGCGGAGCAAAACGTCAGCCATCTCAGCACCCTGGAACCCCCCGGGTGGCACAGGGCTGGATGGGGCTTTCGTATAGCAGGGACGGTGCTGCCTCTCGCTTCGCTCGCTGTCCGCCGCTCGCCGCTCGCTCGTGCAGCCAAAAATGGCCAGTTTTGGCCCGTTTTTGGGCCGTTTTGGCCAGTTTTTGGCCTGTTCTTGCATTGCGCGGTGACCGTCGAGAGCGGAGCAAAACGTCAGCCATCTCAGCACCCTGGAACCCCCCGGGTGGCACAGGGCTGGATGGGGCTTTCGTATAGCAGGGACGGTGCTGCCTCTCGCTTCGCTCGCTGTCCGCCGCTCGCCGCTCGCTCGTGCAGCCAAAAATGGCCAGTTTTGGCCCGTTTTTGGGCCGTTTTGGCCAGTTTTTGGCCTGTTCTTGCATTGCGCGGTGACCGTCGAGAGCGGAGCAAAACGTCAGCCATCTCAGCACCCTGGAACCCCCCGGGTGGCACAGGGCTGGATGGGGCTTTCGTATAGCAGGGACGGTGCTGCCTCTCGCTTCGCTCGCTGTCCGCCGCTCGCCGCTCGCTCGTGCAGCCAAAAATGGCCAGTTTTGGCCCGTTTTTGGGCCGTTTTGGCCAGTTTTTGGCCTGTTCTTGCATTGCGCGGTGACCGTCGAGAGCGGAGCAAAACGTCAGCCATCTCAGCACCCTGGAACCCCCCGGGTGGCACAGGGCTGGATGGGGCTTTCGTATAGCAGGGACGGTGCTGCCTCTCGCTTCGCTCGCTGTCCGCCGCTCGCCGCTCGCTCGTGCAGCCAAAAATGGCCAGTTTTGGCCCGTTTTTGGGCCGTTTTGGCCAGTTTTTGGCCTGTTCTTGCATTGCGCGGTGACCGTCGAGAGCGGAGCAAAACGTCAGCCATCTCAGCACCCTGGAACCCCCCGGGTGGCACAGGGCTGGATGGGGCTTTCGTATAGCAGGGACGGTGCTGCCTCTCGCTTCGCTCGCTGTCCGCCGCTCGCCGCTCGCTCGTGCAGCCAAAAATGGCCAGTTTTGGCCCGTTTTTGGGCCGTTTTGGCCAGTTTTTGGCCTGTTCTTGCATTGCGCGGTGACCGTCGAGAGCGGAGCAAAACGTCAGCCATCTCAGCACCCTGGAACCCCCCGGGTGGCACAGGGCTGGATGGGGCTTTCGTATAGCAGGGACGGTGCTGCCTCTCGCTTCGCTCGCTGTCCGCCGCTCGCCGCTCGCTCGCGCAGCCAAAAATGGCCAGTTTTGGCCCGTTTTTGGGCCGTTTTGGCCAGTTTTTGGCCTGTTCTTGCATTGCGCGGTGACCGTCGAGAGCGGAGCAAAACGTCAGCCATCTCAGCACCCTGGAACCCCCCGGGTGGCACAGGGCTGGATGGGGCTTTCGTATAGCAGGGACGGTGCTGCCTCTCGCTTCGCTCGCTGTCCGCCGCTCGCCGCTCGCTCGTGCAGCCAAAAATGGCCAGTTTTGGCCCGTTTTTGGGCCGTTTTGGCCAGTTTTTGGCCTGTTCTTGCATTGCGCGGTGACCGTCGAGAGCGGAGCAAAACGTCAGCCATCTCAGCACCCTGGAACCCCCCCGGGTGGCACAGGGCTGGATGGGGCTTTCGTATAGCAGGGACGGTGCTGCCTCTCGCTTCGCTCGCTGTCCGCCGCTCGCCGCTCGCTCGTGCAGCCAAAAATGGCCAGTTTTGGCCCGTTTTTGGGCCGTTTTGGCCAGTTTTTGGCCTGTTCTTGCATTGCGCGGTGACCGTCGAGAGCGGAGCAAAACGTCAGCCATCTCAGCACCCTGGAACCCCCCGGGTGGCACAGGGCTGGATGGGGCTTTCGTATAGCAGGGACGGTGCTGCCTCTCGCTTCGCTCGCTGTCCGCCGCTCGCCGCTCGCTCGTGCAGCCAAAAATGGCCAGTTTTGGCCCGTTTTTGGGCCGTTTTGGCCAGTTTTTGGCCTGTTCTTGCATTGCGCGGTGACCGTCGAGAGCGGAGCAAAACGTCAGCCATCTCAGCACCCTGGAACCCCCCGGGTGGCACAGGGCTGGATGGGGCTTTCGTATAGCAGGGACGGTGCTGCCTCTCGCTTCGCTCGCTGTCCGCCGCTCGCCGCTCGCTCGCGCAGCCAAAAATGGCCAGTTTTGGCCCGTTTTTGGGACCGTTTTGGCCAGTTTTTGGCCTGTTCTTGCATTGCGCGGTGACCGTCGAGAGCGGAGCAAAACGTCAGCCATCTCAGCACCCTGGAACCCCCCGGGTGGCACAGGGCTGGATGGGGCTTTC
>NW_027020606.1:25000-30000 GCF_036884655.1 Musa acuminata AAA Group
TGCTGCTTCTCGCTTCGCTCGCTGTTCGCCGCTCGCCGCTCGCTCGCGCAGCCAAAAATGGCCAGTTTTGGCCCGTTTTTGGGCTGTTTTGGCCTGTTTTTGGTCTGTTCTGGCGTGGCGCGGTGACCGTCGTGAGCGGAGCAAAACGTCAGCCATCTCAGCACCTTGGAACCCCCCGGGTGGCACAGGGCTGGATGGGGCTTTCGTATAGCAGGGACGGTGCTGCCTCACGCTTCGCTCGCTGTTCGCCGCTCGCCGCTCGCTCGCGCAACCTAAAATGGCCAGTTTTGGCCCGTTTTTGGGCTGTTTTGGCCTGTTTTTGGTCCGTTCTTGCGTGGCACGGCGACCGTCGTGAGCGGAGCAAAACGTCAGCCATCTCAGCACCCTGGAACCCCCCGGGTGGCACAGGGCTGGATGGGGCTTTCGTATAGCAGGGACGGTGCTGCCTCTCGCTTCGCTCGCTGTTCGCCGCTCACCGCTCGCTCGCTCAGCCAAAAATGGCCAGTTTTGGCCCGTTTTTGGGCTGTTTTGGCCTGTTTTTGGTCCGTTCTTGCATGGCGCGGTGACCGTCGTGAGCGGAGCAAAACGTCAGCCATCTCAGCACCCTGGAACCCCCCGGGTGGCACAGGGCTGGATGGGGCTTTCGTATAGCAGGGACGGTGCTGCCTCACGCTTCGCTCGCTGTTCGCCGCTCGCCGCTCGCTCGCGCAGCCAAAAATGACCAGTTTTGGCCCGTTTTTGGGCTGTTTTGGCCTGTTTATGGTCCGTTCTTGCGTGGTGCGGTGACCGTCGTGAGCGGAGCAAAACGTCAGCCATCTCAGCACCCTGGAACCCCCCGGGTGGCACAGGGCTGGATGGGGCTTTCGTATATAGCAGGGACGGTGCTGCCTCTCGCTTCGCTCGCTGTCCGCCGCTCGCCGCTCGCTCGCGCAGCCAAAAATGGCCAGTTTTGGCCCGTTTTTGGGCCGTTTTGGCCAGTTTTTGGCCTGTTCTTGCATTGCGCGGTGACCGTCGAGAGCGGAGCAAAACGTCAGCCATCTCAGCACCCTGGAACCCCCCGGGTGGCACAGGGCTGGATGGGGCTTTCGTATAGCAGGGACGGTGCTGCCTCTCGCTTCGCTCGCTGTCCGCCGCTCGCCGCTCGCTCGTGCAGCCAAAAATGGCCAGTTTTGGCCCGTTTTTGGGCCGTTTTGGCCAGTTTTTGGCCTGTTCTTGCATTGCGCGGTGACCGTCGAGAGCGGAGCAAAACGTCAGCCATCTCAGCACCCTGGAACCCCCCGGGTGGCACAGGGCTGGATGGGGCTTTCGTATAGCAGGGACGGTGCTGCCTCTCGCTTCGCTCGCTGTCCGCCGCTCGCCGCTCGCTCGTGCAGCCAAAAATGGCCAGTTTTGGCCCGTTTTTGGGCCGTTTTGGCCAGTTTTTGGCCTGTTCTTGCATTGCGCGGTGACCGTCGAGAGCGGAGCAAAACGTCAGCCATCTCAGCACCCTGGAACCCCCCGGGTGGCACAGGGCTGGATGGGGCTTTCGTATAGCAGGGACGGTGCTGCCTCTCGCTTCGCTCGCTGTCCGCCGCTCGCCGCTCGCTCGTGCAGCCAAAAATGGCCAGTTTTGGCCCGTTTTTGGGCCGTTTTGGCCAGTTTTTGGCCTGTTCTTGCATTGCGCGGTGACCGTCGAGAGCGGAGCAAAACGTCAGCCATCTCAGCACCCTGGAACCCCCCGGGTGGCACAGGGCTGGATGGGGCTTTCGTATAGCAGGGACGGTGCTGCCTCTCGCTTCGCTCGCTGTCCGCCGCTCGCCGCTCGCTCGTGCAGCCAAAAATGGCCAGTTTTGGCCCGTTTTTGGGCCGTTTTGGCCAGTTTTTGGCCTGTTCTTGCATTGCGCGGTGACCGTCGAGAGCGGAGCAAAACGTCAGCCATCTCAGCACCCTGGAACCCCCCGGGTGGCACAGGGCTGGATGGGGCTTTCGTATAGCAGGGACGGTGCTGCCTCTCGCTTCGCTCGCTGTCCGCCGCTCGCCGCTCGCTCGTGCAGCCAAAAATGGCCAGTTTTGGCCCGTTTTTGGGCCGTTTTGGCCAGTTTTTGGCCTGTTCTTGCATTGCGCGGTGACCGTCGAGAGCGGAGCAAAACGTCAGCCATCTCAGCACCCTGGAACCCCCCGGGTGGCACAGGGCTGGATGGGGCTTTCGTATAGCAGGGACGGTGCTGCCTCTCGCTTCGCTCGCTGTCCGCCGCTCGCCGCTCGCTCGTGCAGCCAAAAATGGCCAGTTTTGGCCCGTTTTTGGGCCGTTTTGGCCAGTTTTTGGCCTGTTCTTGCATTGCGCGGTGACCGTCGAGAGCGGAGCAAAACGTCAGCCATCTCAGCACCCTGGAACCCCCCGGGTGGCACAGGGCTGGATGGGGCTTTCGTATAGCAGGGACGGTGCTGCCTCTCGCTTCGCTCGCTGTCCGCCGCTCGCCGCTCGCTCGTGCAGCCAAAAATGGCCAGTTTTGGCCCGTTTTTGGGCCGTTTTGGCCAGTTTTTGGCCTGTTCTTGCATTGCGCGGTGACCGTCGAGAGCGGAGCAAAACGTCAGCCATCTCAGCACCCTGGAACCCCCCGGGTGGCACAGGGCTGGATGGGGCTTTCGTATAGCAGGGACGGTGCTGCCTCTCGCTTCGCTCGCTGTCCGCCGCTCGCCGCTCGCTCGTGCAGCCAAAAATGGCCAGTTTTGGCCCGTTTTTGGGCCGTTTTGGCCAGTTTTTGGCCTGTTCTTGCATTGCGCGGTGACCGTCGAGAGCGGAGCAAAACGTCAGCCATCTCAGCACCCTGGAACCCCCCGGGTGGCACAGGGCTGGATGGGGCTTTCGTATAGCAGGGACGGTGCTGCCTCTCGCTTCGCTCGCTGTCCGCCGCTCGCCGCTCGCTCGCGCAGCCAAAAATGGCCAGTTTTGGCCCGTTTTTGGGCCGTTTTGGCCAGTTTTTGGCCTGTTCTTGCATTGCGCGGTGACCGTCGAGAGCGGAGCAAAACGTCAGCCATCTCAGCACCCTGGAACCCCCCGGGTGGCACAGGGCTGGATGGGGCTTTCGTATAGCAGGGACGGTGCTGCCTCTCGCTTCGCTCGCTGTCCGCCGCTCGCCGCTCGCTCGTGCAGCCAAAAATGGCCAGTTTTGGCCCGTTTTTGGGCCGTTTTGGCCAGTTTTTGGCCTGTTCTTGCATTGCGCGGTGACCGTCGAGAGCGGAGCAAAACGTCAGCCATCTCAGCACCCTGGAACCCCCCGGGTGGCACAGGGCTGGATGGGGCTTTCGTATAGCAGGGACGGTGCTGCCTCTCGCTTCGCTCGCTGTCCGCCGCTCGCCGCTCGCTCGTGCAGCCAAAAATGGCCAGTTTTGGCCCGTTTTTGGGCCGTTTTGGCCAGTTTTTGGCCTGTTCTTGCATTGCGCGGTGACCGTCGAGAGCGGAGCAAAACGTCAGCCATCTCAGCACCCTGGAACCCCCCGGGTGGCACAGGGCTGGATGGGGCTTTCGTATAGCAGGGACGGTGCTGCCTCTCGCTTCGCTCGCTGTCCGCCGCTCGCCGCTCGCTCGTGCAGCCAAAAATGGCCAGTTTTGGCCCGTTTTTGGGCCGTTTTGGCCAGTTTTTGGCCTGTTCTTGCATTGCGCGGTGACCGTCGAGAGCGGAGCAAAACGTCAGCCATCTCAGCACCCTGGAACCCCCCGGGTGGCACAGGGCTGGATGGGGCTTTCGTATAGCAGGGACGGTGCTGCCTCTCGCTTCGCTCGCTGTCCGCCGCTCGCCGCTCGCTCGCGCAGCCAAAAATGGCCAGTTTTGGCCCGTTTTTGGGCCGTTTTGGCCAGTTTTTGGCCTGTTCTTGCATTGCGCGGTGACCGTCGAGAGCGGAGCAAAACGTCAGCCATCTCAGCACCCTGGAACCCCCCGGGTGGCACAGGGCTGGATGGGGCTTTCGTATAGCAGGGACGGTGCTGCCTCTCGCTTCGCTCGCTGTCCGCCGCTCGCCGCTCGCTCGTGCAGCCAAAAATGGCCAGTTTTGGCCCGTTTTTGGGCCGTTTTGGCCAGTTTTTGGCCTGTTCTTGCATTGCGCGGTGACCGTCGAGAGCGGAGCAAAACGTCAGCCATCTCAGCACCCTGGAACCCCCCGGGTGGCACAGGGCTGGATGGGGCTTTCGTATAGCAGGGACGGTGCTGCCTCTCGCTTCGCTCGCTGTCCGCCGCTCGCCGCTCGCTCGTGCAGCCAAAAATGGCCAGTTTTGGCCCGTTTTTGGGCCGTTTTGGCCAGTTTTTGGCCTGTTCTTGCATTGCGCGGTGACCGTCGAGAGCGGAGCAAAACGTCAGCCATCTCAGCACCCTGGAACCCCCCGGGTGGCACAGGGCTGGATGGGGCTTTCGTATAGCAGGGACGGTGCTAGCCTCTCGCTTCGCTCGCTGTCCGCCGCTCGCCGCTCGCTCGTGCAGCCAAAAATGGCCAGTTTTGGCCCGTTTTTGGGCCGTTTTGGCCAGTTTTTGGCCTGTTCTTGCATTGCGCGGTGACCGTCGAGAGCGGAGCAAAACGTCAGCCATCTCAGCACCCTGGAACCCCCCGGGTGGCACAGGGCTGGATGGGGCTTTCGTATAGCAGGGACGGTGCTGCCTCTCGCTTCGCTCGCTGTCCGCCGCTCGCCGCTCGCTCGCGCAGCCAAAAATGGCCAGTTTTGGCCCGTTTTTGGGCCGTTTTGGCCAGTTTTTGGCCTGTTCTTGCATTGCGCGGTGACCGTCGAGAGCGGAGCAAAACGTCAGCCATCTCAGCACCCTGGAACCCCCCGGGTGGCACAGGGCTGGATGGGGCTTTCGTATAGCAGGGACGGTGCTGCCTCTCGCTTCGCTCGCTGTCCGCCGCTCGCCGCTCGCGCAGCCAAAAATGGCCAGTTTTGGCCCGTTTTTGGGCCGTTTTGGCCAGTTTTTGGCCTGTTCTTGCATTGCGCGGTGACCGTCGAGAGCGGAGCAAAACGTCAGCCATCTCAG
>NW_027020606.1:40000-42500 GCF_036884655.1 Musa acuminata AAA Group
ACCCCCCGGGTGGCACAGGGCTGGATGGGGCTTTCGTATAGCAGGGACGGTGCTGCCTCTCGCTTCGCTCGCTGTCCGCCGCTCGCCGCTCGCTCGTGCAGCCAAAAATGGCCAGTTTTGGCCCGTTTTTGGGCCGTTTTGGCCAGTTTTTGGCCTGTTCTTGCATTGCGCGGTGACCGTCGAGAGCGGAGCAAAACGTCAGCCATCTCAGCACCCTGGAACCCCCCGGGTGGCACAGGGCTGGATGGGGCTTTCGTATAGCAGGGACGGTGCTGCCTCTCGCTTCGCTCGCTGTCCGCCGCTCGCCGCTCGCTCGTGCAGCCAAAAATGGCCAGTTTTGGCCCGTTTTTGGGCCGTTTTGGCCAGTTTTTGGCCTGTTCTTGCATTGCGCGGTGACCGTCGAGAGCGGAGCAAAACGTCAGCCATCTCAGCACCCTGGAACCCCCCGGGTGGCACAGGGCTGGATGGGGCTTTCGTATAGCAGGGACGGTGCTGCCTCTCGCTTCGCTCGCTGTCCGCCGCTCGCCGCTCGCTCGTGCAGCCAAAAATGGCCAGTTTTGGCCCGTTTTTGGGCCGTTTTGGCCAGTTTTTGGCCTGTTCTTGCATTGCGCGGTGACCGTCGAGAGCGGAGCAAAACGTCAGCCATCTCAGCACCCTGGAACCCCCCGGGTGGCACAGGGCTGGATGGGGCTTTCGTATAGCAGGGACGGTGCTGCCTCTCGCTTCGCTCGCTGTCCGCCGCTCGCCGCTCGCTCGTGCAGCCAAAAATGGCCAGTTTTGGCCCGTTTTTGGGCCGTTTTGGCCAGTTTTTGGCCTGTTCTTGCATTGCGCGGTGACCGTCGAGAGCGGAGCAAAACGTCAGCCATCTCAGCACCCTGGAACCCCCCGGGTGGCACAGGGCTGGATGGGGCTTTCGTATAGCAGGGACGGTGCTGCCTCTCGCTTCGCTCGCTGTCCGCCGCTCGCCGCTCGCTCGTGCAGCCAAAAATGGCCAGTTTTGGCCCGTTTTTGGGCCGTTTTGGCCAGTTTTTGGCCTGTTCTTGCATTGCGCGGTGACCGTCGAGAGCGGAGCAAAACGTCAGCCATCTCAGCACCCTGGAACCCCCCGGGTGGCACAGGGCTGGATGGGGCTTTCGTATAGCAGGGACGGTGCTGCCTCTCGCTTCGCTCGCTGTCCGCCGCTCGCCGCTCGCTCGTGCAGCCAAAAATGGCCAGTTTTGGCCCGTTTTTGGGCCGTTTTGGCCAGTTTTTGGCCTGTTCTTGCATTGCGCGGTGACCGTCGAGAGCGGAGCAAAACGTCAGCCATCTCAGCACCCTGGAACCCCCCGGGTGGCACAGGGCTGGATGGGGCTTTCGTATAGCAGGGACGGTGCTGCCTCTCGCTTCGCTCGCTGTCCGCCGCTCGCCGCTCGCTCGCGCAGCCAAAAATGGCCAGTTTTGGCCCGTTTTTGGGCCGTTTTGGCCAGTTTTTGGCCTGTTCTTGCATTGCGCGGTGACCGTCGAGAGCGGAGCAAAACGTCAGCCATCTCAGCACCCTGGAACCCCCCGGGTGGCACAGGGCTGGATGGGGCTTTCGTATAGCAGGGACGGTGCTGCCTCTCGCTTCGCTCGCTGTCCGCCGCTCGCCGCTCGCTCGTGCAGCCAAAAATGGCCAGTTTTGGCCCGTTTTTGGGCCGTTTTGGCCAGTTTTTGGCCTGTTCTTGCATTGCGCGGTGACCGTCGAGAGCGGAGCAAAACGTCAGCCATCTCAGCACCCTGGAACCCCCCGGGTGGCACAGGGCTGGATGGGGCTTTCGTATAGCAGGGACGGTGCTGCCTCTCGCTTCGCTCGCTGTCCGCCGCTCGCCGCTCGCTCGTGCAGCCAAAAATGGCCAGTTTTGGCCCGTTTTTGGGCCGTTTTGGCCAGTTTTTGGCCTGTTCTTGCATTGCGCGGTGACCGTCGAGAGCGGAGCAAAACGTCAGCCATCTCAGCACCCTGGAACCCCCCGGGTGGCACAGGGCTGGATGGGGCTTTCGTATAGCAGGGACGGTGCTGCCTCTCGCTTCGCTCGCTGTCCGCCGCTCGCCGCTCGCTCGTGCAGCCAAAAATGGCCAGTTTTGGCCCGTTTTTGGGCCGTTTTGGCCAGTTTTTGGCCTGTTCTTGCATTGCGCGGTGACCGTCGAGAGCGGAGCAAAACGTCAGCCATCTCAGCACCCTGGAACCCCCCGGGTGGCACAGGGCTGGATGGGGCTTTCGTATAGCAGGGACGGTGCTGCCTCTCGCTTCGCTCGCTGTCCGCCGCTCGCCGCTCGCTCGCGCAGCCAAAAATGGCCAGTTTTGGCCCGTTTTTGGGCCGTTTTGGCCAGTTTTTGGCCTGTTCTTGCATTGCGCGGTGACCGTCGAGAGCGGAGCAAAACGTCAGCCATCTCAGCACCCTGGAACCCCCCGGGTGGCACAGGGCTGGATGGGGCTTTCGTATAGCAGGGACGGTGCTGCCTCTCGCTTCGCTCGCTGTCCGCC
>NW_027020606.1:50000-55000 GCF_036884655.1 Musa acuminata AAA Group
GCCTGTTCTTGCATTGCGCGGTGACCGTCGAGAACGGAGCAAAACGTCAGCCATCTCAGCACCCTGGAACCCCCCGGGTGGCACAGGGCTGGATGGGGCTTTCGTATAGCAGGGACGGTGCTGCCTCTCGCTTCGCTCGCTGTCCGCCGCTCGCCGCTCGCTCGTGCAGCCAAAAATGGCCAGTTTTGGCCCGTTTTTGGGCCGTTTTGGCCAGTTTTTGGCCTGTTCTTGCATTGCGCGGTGACCGTCGAGAGCGGAGCAAAACGTCAGCCATCTCAGCACCCTGGAACCCCCCGGGTGGCACAGGGCTGGATGGGGCTTTCGTATAGCAGGGACGGTGCTGCCTCTCGCTTCGCTCGCTGTCCGCCGCTCGCCGCTCGCTCGTGCAGCCAAAAATGGCCAGTTTTGGCCCGTTTTTGGGCCGTTTTGGCCAGTTTTTGGCCTGTTCTTGCATTGCGCGGTGACCGTCGAGAGCGGAGCAAAACGTCAGCCATCTCAGCACCCTGGAACCCCCCGGGTGGCACAGGGCTGGATGGGGCTTTCGTATAGCAGGGACGGTGCTGCCTCTCGCTTCGCTCGCTGTCCGCCGCTCGCCGCTCGCTCGTGCAGCCAAAAATGGCCAGTTTTGGCCCGTTTTTGGGCCGTTTTGGCCAGTTTTTGGCCTGTTCTTGCATTGCGCGGTGACCGTCGAGAGCGGAGCAAAACGTCAGCCATCTCAGCACCCTGGAACCCCCCGGGTGGCACAGGGCTGGATGGGGCTTTCGTATAGCAGGGACGGTGCTGCCTCTCGCTTCGCTCGCTGTCCGCCGCTCGCCGCTCGCTCGTGCAGCCAAAAATGGCCAGTTTTGGCCCGTTTTTGGGCCGTTTTGGCCAGTTTTTGGCCTGTTCTTGCATTGCGCGGTGACCGTCGAGAGCGGAGCAAAACGTCAGCCATCTCAGCACCCTGGAACCCCCCGGGTGGCACAGGGCTGGATGGGGCTTTCGTATAGCAGGGACGGTGCTGCCTCTCGCTTCGCTCGCTGTCCGCCGCTCGCCGCTCGCTCGTGCAGCCAAAAATGGCCAGTTTTGGCCCGTTTTTGGGCCGTTTTGGCCAGTTTTTGGCCTGTTCTTGCATTGCGCGGTGACCGTCGAGAGCGGAGCAAAACGTCAGCCATCTCAGCACCCTGGAACCCCCCGGGTGGCACAGGGCTGGATGGGGCTTTCGTATAGCAGGGACGGTGCTGCCTCTCGCTTCGCTCGCTGTCCGCCGCTCGCCGCTCGCTCGTGCAGCCAAAAATGGCCAGTTTTGGCCCGTTTTTGGGCCGTTTTGGCCAGTTTTTGGCCTGTTCTTGCATTGCGCGGTGACCGTCGAGAGCGGAGCAAAACGTCAGCCATCTCAGCACCCTGGAACCCCCCGGGTGGCACAGGGCTGGATGGGGCTTTCGTATAGCAGGGACGGTGCTGCCTCTCGCTTCGCTCGCTGTCCGCCGCTCGCCGCTCGCTCGTGCAGCCAAAAATGGCCAGTTTTGGCCCGTTTTTGGGCCGTTTTGGCCAGTTTTTGGCCTGTTCTTGCATTGCGCGGTGACCGTCGAGAGCGGAGCAAAACGTCAGCCATCTCAGCACCCTGGAACCCCCCGGGTGGCACAGGGCTGGATGGGGCTTTCGTATAGCAGGGACGGTGCTGCCTCTCGCTTCGCTCGCTGTCCGCCGCTCGCCGCTCGCTCGTGCAGCCAAAAATGGCCAGTTTTGGCCCGTTTTTGGGCCGTTTTGGCCAGTTTTTGGCCTGTTCTTGCATTGCGCGGTGACCGTCGAGAGCGGAGCAAAACGTCAGCCATCTCAGCACCCTGGAACCCCCCGGGTGGCACAGGGCTGGATGGGGCTTTCGTATAGCAGGGACGGTGCTGCCTCTCGCTTCGCTCGCTGTCCGCCGCTCGCCGCTCGCTCGCGCAGCCAAAAATGGCCAGTTTTGGCCCGTTTTTGGGCCGTTTTGGCCAGTTTTTGGCCTGTTCTTGCATTGCGCGGTGACCGTCGAGAGCGGAGCAAAACGTCAGCCATCTCAGCACCCTGGAACCCCCCGGGTGGCACAGGGCTGGATGGGGCTTTCGTATAGCAGGGACGGTGCTGCCTCTCGCTTCGCTCGCTGTCCGCCGCTCGCCGCTCGCTCGTGCAGCCAAAAATGGCCAGTTTTGGCCCGTTTTTGGGCCGTTTTGGCCAGTTTTTGGCCTGTTCTTGCATTGCGCGGTGACCGTCGAGAGCGGAGCAAAACGTCAGCCATCTCAGCACCCTGGAACCCCCCGGGTGGCACAGGGCTGGATGGGGCTTTCGTATAGCAGGGACGGTGCTGCCTCTCGCTTCGCTCGCTGTCCGCCGCTCGCCGCTCGCTCGTGCAGCCAAAAATGGCCAGTTTTGGCCCGTTTTTGGGCCGTTTTGGCCAGTTTTTGGCCTGTTCTTGCATTGCGCGGTGACCGTCGAGAGCGGAGCAAAACGTCAGCCATCTCAGCACCCTGGAACCCCCCGGGTGGCACAGGGCTGGATGGGGCTTTCGTATAGCAGGGACGGTGCTGCCTCTCGCTTCGCTCGCTGTCCGCCGCTCGCCGCTCGCTCGTGCAGCCAAAAATGGCCAGTTTTGGCCCGTTTTTGGGCCGTTTTGGCCAGTTTTTGGCCTGTTCTTGCATTGCGCGGTGACCGTCGAGAGCGGAGCAAAACGTCAGCCATCTCAGCACCCTGGAACCCCCCGGGTGGCACAGGGCTGGATGGGGCTTTCGTATAGCAGGGACGGTGCTGCCTCTCGCTTCGCTCGCTGTCCGCCGCTCGCCGCTCGCTCGCGCAGCCAAAAATGGCCAGTTTTGGCCCGTTTTTGGGCCGTTTTGGCCAGTTTTTGGCCTGTTCTTGCATTGCGCGGTGACCGTCGAGAGCGGAGCAAAACGTCAGCCATCTCAGCACCCTGGAACCCCCCGGGTGGCACAGGGCTGGATGGGGCTTTCGTATAGCAGGGACGGTGCTGCCTCTCGCTTCGCTCGCTGTCCGCCGCTCGCCGCTCGCTCGTGCAGCCAAAAATGGCCAGTTTTGGCCCGTTTTTGGGCCGTTTTGGCCAGTTTTTGGCCTGTTCTTGCATTGCGCGGTGACCGTCGAGAGCGGAGCAAAACGTCAGCCATCTCAGCACCCTGGAACCCCCCGGGTGGCACAGGGCTGGATGGGGCTTTCGTATAGCAGGGACGGTGCTGCCTCTCGCTTCGCTCGCTGTCCGCCGCTCGCCGCTCGCTCGTGCAGCCAAAAATGGCCAGTTTTGGCCCGTTTTTGGGCCGTTTTGGCCAGTTTTTGGCCTGTTCTTGCATTGCGCGGTGACCGTCGAGAGCGGAGCAAAACGTCAGCCATCTCAGCACCCTGGAACCCCCCGGGTGGCACAGGGCTGGATGGGGCTTTCGTATAGCAGGGACGGTGCTGCCTCTCGCTTCGCTCGCTGTCCGCCGCTCGCCGCTCGCTCGTGCAGCCAAAAATGGCCAGTTTTGGCCCGTTTTTGGGCCGTTTTGGCCAGTTTTTGGCCTGTTCTTGCATTGCGCGGTGACCGTCGAGAGCGGAGCAAAACGTCAGCCATCTCAGCACCCTGGAACCCCCCGGGTGGCACAGGGCTGGATGGGGCTTTCGTATAGCAGGGACGGTGCTGCCTCTCGCTTCGCTCGCTGTCCGCCGCTCGCCGCTCGCTCGCGCAGCCAAAAATGGCCAGTTTTGGCCCGTTTTTGGGCCGTTTTGGCCAGTTTTTGGCCTGTTCTTGCATTGCGCGGTGACCGTCGAGAGCGGAGCAAAACGTCAGCCATCTCAGCACCCTGGAACCCCCCGGGTGGCACAGGGCTGGATGGGGCTTTCGTATAGCAGGGACGGTGCTGCCTCTCGCTTCGCTCGCTGTCCGCCGCTCGCCGCTCGCGCAGCCAAAAATGGCCAGTTTTGGCCCGTTTTTGGGCCGTTTTGGCCAGTTTTTGGCCTGTTCTTGCATTGCGCGGTGACCGTCGAGAGCGGAGCAAAACGTCAGCCATCTCAGCACCCTGGAACCCCCCGGGTGGCACAGGGCTGGATGGGGCTTTCGTATAGCAGGGACGGTGCTGCCTCTCGCTTCGCTCGCTGTTCGCCGCTCGCCGCTCGCTCGCGCAGCCAAAAATGGCCAGTTTTGGCCCGTTTTTGGGCTGTTTTGGCCAGTTTTTGGCCTGTTCTTGCGTGGTGCGGTGACCGTCGTGAGCGGAGCAAAACGTCAGCCATCTCAGCACCCTGGAACCCCCCGGGTGGCACAGGGCTGGATGGGGCTTTCGTATAGCAGGGACGGTGCTGCCTCTCGCTTCGCTCGCTGTTCGCCGCTCGCCGCTCGCTCGCGCAGCCAAAAATGGCCAGTTTTGGCCCGTTTTTGGGCTGTTTTGGCCTGTTTTTGGGCTGTTCTTGTGTGGCGCGGTGACCGTCGTGAGCGGAGCAAAATGTCAGCCATCTCAGCACCCTGGAACCCCCCGGGTGGCACAGGGCTGGATGGGGCTTTCGTATAGCAGGGACGGTGCTGCCTCGCGCTTCGCTCGCTGTTCGCCGCTCTCCGCTCGCTCGCGCAGCAAAAAATGGCCAGTTTTGGCCCGTTTTTGGGCTGTTTTGGCCAGTTTTTGGCCTGTTCTTGCGTGCCGCGGCGACCGTCGTGAGCGGAGCAAAACGTCAGCCATCTCAGCACCCTGGAACCCCCCGGGTGGCACAGGGCTGGATGGGGCTTTCGTATAGCAGGGACGGTGCTGCCTCTCGCTTCGCTCGCTGTCCGCCGCTCGCTGCTCGCTCGCGCAGCCAAAAATGGCCAGTTTTGGCCCGTTTTTGGGCTGTTTTGGCCTGTTTTTGGGCTGTTCTTGTGTGCCGCGGCGACCGTCGTGAGCGGAGCAAAATGTCAGCCATCTCAGCACCCTGGAACCCCCCGGGTGGCACAGGGCTGGATGGGGCTTTCGTATAGCAGGGACGGTGCTGCCTCTCGCTTCGCTCGCTGTCCGCCGCTCGCCGCTCGCTCG
>NW_027020607.1:0-35384 GCF_036884655.1 Musa acuminata AAA Group
AATCTGGTACTGCCTATCTTCTAGGGCATCACATATCCATTACGGATAGATCCCTTTACTACATCATAGGCATCCCTGTAAAAGATAGAGGTTGTTATTTTAGAGGACAATGGGATGATGAAACGGTTGGGACCACGTATGTTGATGCCTTATGAACAATTTTCGGTAATCCCAACTTAATGGTACTTCCTAAAAGCTGTGAACATCTATTACCATTAAATGCTAAAATACTTCATCACATCCTAATTAGTATCATTCTTCCTAAATAATACCATCACGATGAAGTAAGTCAAATGGAACTAGGAACCATGTATTGGATCATGAAAGGATTTAACAACTGTTTTGGTTACCTTATCCAATAAAACATGATAGAGATATCTAAAAAGGACATGATGCTTCCATATAATGACATAATCACTAGAATACTTAATGCCTACGATATTGCAATACCACCTGACGAAGAGGTTACAAAGATAGATAGATTTAGCATCATAAATAAAAATCTACTTCGTCGAATGAGATGTATATTTAGAAATGTTATGTGGGTTAGAATGCCTAGAAGAACTGATCCCCTTCAACCTAAATCAGAACAAAAAACACCAATCTTTAGGGGTAATCAATCTCCTCCAACTGGTCACTTTGAGGAATCACACCCAATTGAACAAGCTCTTTCATCATTTATCGAAGACATAGGGATTCAGATGGATCGCTTTGAACAAAGACAAGATCGACTTGAGCATCGCTAAGATCAAATCCTATCTGAGCTGCAGCAGATTCATCGACAGTTTGACACTTTATTTAGACATTTTAACTTTCCGCCACCTGAATGAGCATATGTATGTATTTAGAAAAGGTGGACACAATTCCTTCTTATCATGTTGTAAAACTATGTTGTTGTAAACCTTTTTATGATACTCACTTTGATCGCAATGCCACTTAATTTGATGATCGCAAGTCTTTGATATGTTTAACTATTAGTATCTATGACTTGATGTATTATTTGGTGAGCATTTATAGAGTTACAAATATTAATGTTGATTGAACTTCGTTTTGGGATTTTCCTTATTCTTTGATCACTTAAATTCTGTGCTAAAAATTTTATATGACTTTGACATGATTGAATGCTTCAATAACATGTTTACTTTAAAGTTGAAAATTTTGTACCTTGGTGCTATAAGTTTCCATGATGAGCATGTTATATTCTCATTGTGATTTGAGAAGGTTCATTCATACATCGGATCCTTAATCTTTGAGTACTACAAAACACTAATAATTTTACTTCATAATTTTGATTGAAAAACTATGACAAAACATTGTCCAAATACATAAATTTGTTAAATTTTATTTTCGGACATTCTTGATTCTATGAACAATCACTTAATGCTGAAAATCTTATGATACAAATTTTACATGACTATATGCTTTAATAACATGTTGGAAATTGTGTGTCTTGATTTCCATGATGATAAACATGTTTTACCTTCATGATTGTGTTTGAAAAGCTATGGCAAAACTTTGTCCCAATGAATGATTTTGTTAAACTTCATTTTCAGACTTTCTTGATCCTAACAATGCATGATTTTGTATTTCTCTTCCGGATTAAATGTATTTCTTGAATGGAGCTTTCATGAGCCTATGTCGTATCAAGTTTATTTCATATCAATGCTCCATGATTTTTGATATATGGAATTGATTAACAAATGCATCTCTCATGGATTTACCTTGTGAAAAATGATTTTTAATTGAGAAATGGATTTGATGAAATGAATTTCTTCTCGATGAAGGAAGATTTTTTTTTTAATGAACACTTGCAAGAATTTAATTTCACATGTATATCTTGATTCTTGTAAAAATGAAGCATGATTTAATCTCTTATTATTTTTAACTTCATTCAAAGTTAGTTCACAATGACTTTTCTCCTTCATGCAAAACATTAATGACAAATAAGGAAGAAGTAATTTAAGCTATCTCCTTAATGGACTTTTGAATGATACCATATCATGATTGCTTGAAAAATAATTTATATGAATGGTATCTTATGGTTGAAAAATAACATGAATCTTTACCACATGTATTACTATACTTGAAATACGCTTGAATTGTTCTCCTTTTTGTTAATGACAAAGGGGGAGAAATATGTAGTAAATTGATGATAGATTGAATGAATTGCTACGATTGCCATATTTGCATTAATGATAAGATATCTAGAGCTTACATTGCAATTTTACAATGTTGATATCTTGCCATATGATGAATTGCTACGATAGCTATCTTTCACATATGAAATATAAGACTTGAAAATGGATGTCAAGCCTTGACATCATTTTCAGAAAGATACATCATGAAAGGAATCATGATGGGGGTATTAATAAGTTTAAATAAACTTAACTTATCAATATGTCTATTGAATTCAAAGGCTTTGAATTCAAGAATGACTTATCTCAAGTATGACATATAGATAGGGGGAGTTAAGGTTAAATCCGTCATCAATTAATTATCATCATAAAAAAAGGGGAGATTGTTGAATCTCGGATTTTGATGATGAAGTCAATTATCATTTGGTTATCGAATCTATATATTAAGATAAGTGTGCAGGTTTAACTACGATGGCAGTAAGACATGTAGTAGGTGTTAAGCCAGAGTCAAGACCAAGATCACGTTGGGGGTTCGAGAGTTCGTCGGAAGTCAGGACGGTCGTCGGAGGATCTGAGGGAATAATCCGAGAAGTCCAGGAGCTTGCCAAAGAAGCTCGTCGGAACTCGCCAAGAGGATCGTCGCAAGTCCAGGAGTTTGCCGGGAGTCCGCCAGAGCATCGCCAAGGGTTCATCGGATGTTCGCCGGAAGTTCATCGAAAGCTCGCTAGAAGAAATAATTGAGGCACTGGAACACGATCTGCAGTATTAATATCTTAATTGTCGTAGTTAGCATGTAGATTAATTTAGGATTGGGAGGTGATCCCATTAACTTAATCTGGGGCCAACTAGGCCCTTGGTAGACCCAGATTGGGCCGAATGGATTAGCCCATTCGGACCTAGAATTCCTGGCCGGCGATGGCATCGCCCAGGAGACTCGGTCTCCTAGGAGTTCTGAGTGGTAGTACTACCCCTATCAGGCGGTGGTACTGCTAGTAGTTATTACTGCCAACGGTGGTACCGCCCTTGTCAAGCGATGGTATCGCCTGAGCTCAGTCTCTGAGCGATGTAAAGCGATAGTACCACCCAGACTGAGCGGTAGTACCGCTTAATGATAGATAACAGGCGATAGTACCGCCCAGTTATGGCGGTGGTACCGTCAGGACCCCGGAAATCCGAGAATGGACACTTTTGAGCTCCAAATTCAAACTAATTGGAGCCTATATAAACCCCACCCTTTCCTGCATGAAAGAAAACCGAAAGCTTGCTTTTATTCTGAGTATTTGAGAGCTTAAAAGTGTTGTAAAAGGCTAGAGTTCCTCTCCCTCTTTTCTTTCTAAGTCTTGATCATTCAAGAGAGGAGTGAAAACTTGTGAGGGTTATCTCCTAAGCCCGTCAAAAGGAGAAAAGCTGTAAAAGGGTGGTTGACTTTCGCTTATTGAAGGAAAGCCTCTAGTGGATGTCGGTGACCTCATTGGAGGAGGAAACCAAAAGTAGATATAGGTTAAGATTGACCGAACCACTCTAAATCTCGGTTTGTATTTACATTCTGCTCTTTATCTTAACTGCAAACTACCTCCGTTGCTTTACATCAACTATACTTCTGTTTGCTCTCAAGTTAAAAATATTTCCGAAATGATTTTCGTACGAAGTCTTTTTGAACCGATGAAAGTTTTTTGCTACACTAATTCACCCCCCTCCCCTCTTAGTGCTCTTAATCCTAACAAGATTATGTTAATAATCATGATGTAATCTTAGAATTCATTGATACAAAACATCAATTGGCTGATATCTTTACAAAACCTTTAAATGAAGAATAATTTGATTTCATTAGAAGGGAGTTAGGAATGTTAATTTGTCTGAATGCATGAATTTGATCCTTTCCGAACTTTCTCGATTCTTTAAAACTCTCATGAAATTGTTTTATAAATAAGGCTTTAATGAAATCTAAAATATGAATATACTAAGTATCAAATTTTTAATTAGAAATGAATTTGATTTATGAAGGTTTATTTATAGAATTTCTCTTTTATCCTTCATATGATGCTTCTTTCACCCAAATTCTTCCTTACTCTTCTCATGAAAGAAGAATTTTTATGAATTTTTAAGTACGAGATGATCACTTGTAAGAATTAAGATTTGATTTCATATGAATATTTTGATCCTTTTTCATGAATCCCTTCTTTTGTCAAAGTTGAAGCATGATTTAATGAAACTTATTTACTGTTTTTTGACTTAGTTCAAATCATTTCACAAATTTGGTTCTTAATGAATTCCCTCTTTACTTTCCTTCCTCTTCTTCATACAAAGTTTTGATGACAAAGGGGGAGAAGTAGATGAAATCTCTCTCTTTAATGTTGATAACTTTTGATGTTGAGAACTTTTGAATATTACCATGCAATGATGCAATATCTATTGGATAAATTAGTATGAATATTACACTTGTATTGTTAAAACGTTCTCCTTTTTGTTGATGACAAAGGGGGAGAAATAATACCAAAATGTGGAAACTTGATGACAAATGAATGCAATGTATCTTATCGTAAATACTTATCATAAATACTTGAAATATTTCATGAATGCTTGATAAATGTCTTTCATTTTGATAAGATATCATGAGCTCAACTTGCTATCTTATGATGAATTGCTATCTTTGTCGTCTTGCTATATTTCATATTTAAAATTCGTATCATACTTGAAAATGATGATTGTCTATTATTGAACTTGAAAATGGATGTCATGTATTGACATCATTTTCATTGATAAATATGTGGCATCATATTTTGAGAATGTTAAATCATGACAGGAATCATGATGTGCATGTTAATAAGTTTAATTGAACCTAACTTATCGGTTTGATACTTGAATTCAAAGGCCTTGAATTCAAGAATATCTTTTCACAAGTATGGCATATAGATAGGAGGAGTTAAGGTTTACTTCATCAGATCTAAAAATTTCGGGGATATACAATCTCCCCAAGTAACAGTTCTAACATGATACGGTCAGTTTTTCGATTTTATGATTTTCTTGTGCACCAACGATCTAGTACTTAACTTTTGGAAATCTGGTTTTGTTTTTGTTTTCTACTATGCATAAGATGCCTACTAGCAGATTTCCAAATAGTGGTATCAGAACTAGGTTCGTCGTGCGATGTTTGGCTTATAAACTGCATATGTTATGTTTAATCACGTATAATTGTTTTATGCATTCTTAGTATGTTTGACATAATTTTCAGATCCAAAATACACATTATTTGGTTGTCTTTTGAGTGGTCCTTCGACATCAAATTTGTTATCGTAAATGAAGGAAAATAGGACAGTAATTGTTGTTGCCTGGTGGATCAACTGGAGGAGGCGCATACGCACTAGTTGTAGAGGAGCCGCTCGTCCATCGAGGTAGCACCCGCGGGCATGGCACACACGAGTGAGCTACCTACGACAGGGCAGTGCCCACCCACATGCGTGCAGGCTGCATACTGCCTGCAAGCAGGCAACCTGGGATTGAGGCGGTGCCAACCGACGGCCATTATTAAATCTCATATTTTGATGATAAAATTAATTGATGAGTGTACGATCTAATCTGTGTTTTGAGTGATGTAGGACTAACTTTGTTCAGAAAAGACAAATCAATTAAAGCAGAAAGAATCAAATGTTGTGCCAGAGTAGAACATGTCAAAAGATTGTACATCAGGTTAAAGGATCGGTCGACGTATCGGCAAAAGGCTTCGTGCCATGAGTTCAGGCATCAGACCGAAGGATTGGACATTGTGCCAAGGAGATCGGAAGTTGCAGAAGTTGCAGGAGTCAACATGTTGATTGGGCAATACTATCATGCCCCCTCCCAAATCGATAATATTATAATTCAACAATACATTCTAGGATCCAATCATACATTTGAGGATACTGAGAAAACATTCAAGTCATTCACATCTATAATTCCATAATTCATAAAACTTGTGCAGTTTAAAATCATATACCACATCACTAGATGAATTATAAATTTGAAAACCAACTCACCAAGACAATAACCACCTCATAAATCCACAAGTGTGGGATTCTACATAATCACAAAACCAATATTTACTACATGTCCATATCATTACACAAATTAAACTTAACACTCTAAAATCCTAAACATGAGAGGTTCTTTAAACTTTTACAAAACTCATAAGTTCATATTTACCGTCGCAATTCCATTAGACACCAAGTGTACTTATACAACAAAAATATATCATCCACTAAAGGTCTGCCCAAAGTCTTCTAGCTTTCCACAACCTCAGCCCAATTTAAACATTTTAGCGAGCGACAAGTTATCCTGAAAAATTTATATAGCAACGGGGTGAGCATATAGAGCTTAGCAAGCGACTAACATATCCATGCCAAAAGAGGACAGTTTCAAACAAATAAAGTACTGAATATAAGGCAAGGATACAAGAGTTCATAGATAGCCACTTATCAAATGCAGATTTACAATGTCATTTTGTTCGAAGTATGTTTTGTTCATAACAATTAAGTAAAGATTAGTTGGAGCAAATCATTGACGTAAGGAGCATTTTGAGGCATATCAATGGCATACGAAATGTTACGGAGCATATCAATTGTATATGAAGTATTTCGGAGCATATCAAGGGCGTATGAAATGTTTCGAAACATATCAATGACATATAAAACATTTTGGAGCATATCAATGGTGGATGAAACATTTCGAAGCATATCAATGGCGTATGAAATGTTTCGGAGCATATTAATAACAACTGAAACATTTCAGAATCAATGGCGTATGAAATGTTACGGAGCATATCAATGACATATGAAGCATTTCATAGCATATCAAGGGCATATGAAATGTTTTGGTATATATCAATGTCATATGAAACATTTCGGAGCAAATCAATGATGTATAAAATGTTTTAGAAGTATAAGAAATATTTCGGAACATATCAAAGAACAAATATGAAATAGAAGCACAAACGTCACATATAACGTTGCATACATTTCATTCTTATCTAAAGCACATATAGAAGCACATAAACAAAGCTTTGGATATCATACCAAATAGATAGAAGGTGAAGTGGAATCTCAAACATAATCTCCCACGTCTAGGAGTGTCATTCATCTACGTCTATCGCTATTAGACTCTCTATGTGGCATACTTGATGCCAACCGCCTCGCTGGTCTGAACTATACAGAGTAATTCTGTAACCTGAGAATAGTTCTCATAGTGAAAAAAATCATATATCCTAGATATGGTCATACCATAGCTTGTGGCAGGAGCACCTCAAGAAGAGTTTGCTTGATATGACAAGTATATTAGATGATTCCACTCTCGCTTAATGTTGTATGTTGGTCTCTATGACTCCTGAGTTATAGAGATAGCTTGAAAACATGGATGCTAGATCCATACTCCTGCATCTCTAAAAACTGTTTGAGGAGTAAGGAAAAACTCAACGATATGAGATATCCAAGAGACTTCCATAACAGGATGACTGAGGGGGTATCGATTTAGAACCATGTCATAAAAATGATAGAGTGGGTTGAGAAACTTATAGGTCTAAGAATGATCCTAAATGATAACTTGTGCATTGATCTTATACTTCAATCCCTACCAGATTTTTTTTCCTAGTTTATTATAAATTTTAACATAAAAAAACTTGAGGTGACTCTCCGTGAGCCCCTCAATATATTAAGGTAGGCAGAGAGCACCATCAAGAAAGAGAAACTAGTTCTCTCGTTGGTGAGACCAAAAGGAAAAGGAAGGCTGGGAAGTCTCTTAAGAAGGGCAAGAGTAAACAAGGTAAGGCAAGTGTTGCCAAGATTGACCCAGTAAAGGACAATTGCCGGTGCTTCCATTATGACAAAAATGAGCATTGGAAAAGGAACTACAAAGAGTACCTTGCAAAAAAGGCAAAAAAAAACTTGAAGAAGCTTCAGGTACATTCATGATCAGTCTCTAATTGTCATTTTTTTGATAATGCATGAGTATTAGATACTGGTAGTGTGACTTGACACACAATCTTTTTGCTTATTATATTTTGGCATTTATCACTTTATATTGCTTGTTGCATATATATATATATATATATATATATATATATATATATATATATATATATATATATATATATATATTGTTATGTCTTGGATCTGTGCAATGAGAATCAGATCGTGATGAGATCATGATAATGAGACCGATTCTCCTTTAAACACAGATCCTAAATAATCCCGGTCATAGGTTACTCGAGAGGGACATTGAGATAGTTAGACAGACTAGTGTGTTGTATACACATCCATATGATGGATTCAGTTGGTCTCATAGCTGCTCGTGTGGGGACACTAGGGAAACAATATTGGTGCTCATTGGGGAATGAGTTCACTGATTGATTCACTTATGGAATGATGAATGGTTAATGATGCCTTATTGTCAAACAATGATTCTGCAGTCCTAATGGTGTATCTAGTCCTTAGACTTGATACACAAAGGATGTCCTATATGAGTGCTCCACTCTTTGATACTGGACTTATAGGTTTGGATATCCCATATTTAACACAGTCGGTCATCGGAAGTGATAGTCAACCTTACGAGGGCTATTGAGTGTCGATAGAGGATCAACCACTCTCGATCTTATGAGAGGAATGTCCTATATGTTTTTGCTTAGACAAATCTCTAGCCAGGGTCATTCGGATTGAGAGAGAAAGAGTTTTCCGGGAGAATCCAATTAGAGCGAGACTCGAGTAGAAACTGTATGGGTCTGACAACACCATGCTCGGTATACGGTCTCTGGGATATTAGATGGATAAGGGACTATAGGTATACGATAATTGAGGACAAACAGGTCCAATAGATTGGATTCCCTTGTATCGTTTAGGGATTGTGGCATTTAGCTTAGTTTGTCCGCAAAAGATGAGTCGAGTGAATTATTATAGAGATAATAATTCATTGAGCCAGAAGGAGTTCTGATAGATATGACTCACGGCCAGCTCGATATTAGGCTTAGAGGGTCACACACATATGGTAATTATTGCGACGAGTAGAGGTTCGGATATGAGATATCTGCTGAAGCTCTAATCTTATTGGATATCCAATAAGTCCCTAAATTATTAGATCCTATGAATGAGATCCAATAAGAGCCCATGAGAGATTATTGGATAGCGATCCACTAATTTAAGAGGCTTAGATAGTTGGATGGAGATCTAATACCCAATAAGGTAGGATCCGTTCGGGTTAAGTTGATAGAGGACCTCTATAAATAGGAGGGAACTGGTGGTCCATAGGCCAGAGCCTTTTTGGTTGCCTTCTCCTATTCTCCTCTCTCTCTCTCCACCTCAGAGCAGGTCTGGAGTTTTGAGGAGTGTCATCGTAGCCCTATTGTATGGATCACCCCTAGAGAGGAGAGCGCTTGACCTCCTTCACCCTCTCCTAGAGATCTATAGGGATTCAGGGATATACAATCTCCCTAGGTAACACAATCTCTCACACACGTGGTTTTCTATTTCGTGAAATTTTGTGCATCAATCTTCGCACGACGATGAACATATCTTTAAGAATTAGGGATTTTGTTTTATGTTCTTCCGCTGCGCATGTGATATCGTCCCCAAGATTTTCCAACACTTATCACATCTATAATTCATTGCAGATTCTAGCAAGGTATAGGAGATTGGCGAGAGGCGAGATGGACTTCTAGATGGGTAATGGAACAAGAGTTGCTACTGTTGCTATTGGTGCGGTCATTTTACATCTGCCTAGTGGAGCTACCATTACATTAGATGTATGTTATTTTATTCCTTCTATTATCAAAAATATTATTTCCATTCTATGTTTGACATTAAATGGTTATAAAGTAGTTTTTGAGAATAATAGTTATTCAATTATTAAGGATGATAAGATCATCACTGGAGAGATATTGCATGATGGTTTGTTTATGCTAAACACTACTCCACATGTCATAAATGTAGGCATGTCCAAGAGGAAGCAAGATGAGGTGAACGATGCATACCTATAGCATCGTAGGCTAGGTCACATCCATGAAGGAAGGATGGATACCTAGATCTATTCGACTATAAGTCATTTGCAACTTGTGAGCTATGCCTTCATAGAAAACTAACCAACTTTCCATTTTGTGGAACCAGAGAGAGAGCCACTGAGTTACTAGAACTCATACATAGCGATGTATGTGGTTCTATGTCAACTTAGGTCATAGGTGGTTACTCCTACTTCATTGCTTTCACTGATGATTTCTCTAGGTATGGACATATGTACTTAATGAAGTATAATTTCGAAGCTTTTGAGAGATTCGGGGAATACAAAAATGAAGTTGAGAACCAAACTAGAAAGAATATTAAGACTCTTTGATCAGATCGAGGAGGCGAGTACTTAAGTACGAAGTTCACCCAATTCCTCAAGGACTATGGGATTCTGTCCCAATGGACACCTCCTTATATACAATAGCTTAAGGGTGTATCAGAAAGGAGGAATCATATGTTATTAGATATGGTACGGTCCATGATGAGTATTACTGACCTACTTGTTTCATTCTAGGGATATGCCCTAGAGATTGTAGCTTACCTTCTGAACAGAGTTCCATTTAAATCCGTAGTGTCTATACCATATAAGATATGAAAAGTGAAGAAACCTGATCTTAAGATTATTAAGATTTGGGGCTGTCCTGCCCACGTTAAAAGACACGATCCTGATAAGTTGGAATCTAGGACGAAATGATGCAAGTTCGTGGGATACCCTAAGGAAACTTATGGTTATTATTTCTATTATTCCAAGGACCAAAAGGTTCTTATTGCTAAAAGAGCAGTATTTCTTGAGAAAGAACATATTCTTGGTGGAGATAGTGGGAGCATGATAGAATTGAGCGAGGTTAGAGAACCTAGCTCAGACACCATTCTGGAGATTAAGCTTGTTTAGGTACCTAACACATAAGTTCCAATTTTGTATAGGTTTGGTAATTGTCATATCCTCCTGATAGATATGTAGGACATATTAGTGGAGATGAAACTTTGGATGCTAATTCTCAGACCTACGAGGAGGCTATTATCAACATAGACTCCGGGAATTGGCTAAACGCCATGAATTTTGAGATGAAATTCATGTACTCTAACAAGATTTGAAATATTGTTGGTGCACCTGAGGGTATCATACATCGGTTGTAAATGGATCTTCAAGAAGAAGATTAGAGTAGATAGAATGGTTGAGACCTATAAGGCAAGGCTAGTGCCTAAGGGGTATTGTCAAAGGCAAGGTGTTGACTATGATAAAACCTTTGCACTTGTAGCTTTGCTAAAATCCATCCAAATTTTATTGGCTATTGTAATACATTATAATTATGAGATCTGACAAATAGATGTGAAAATTATGTTCCTCAATGATAGAACCCTAGTAGATTCTAAGCTTGGGGTTGATCTCTTTAGGGGATCGGCCTCCTTGGAACTCTATAGGGGTTTCTTCCTCCAAGTTGTTGCTCAAAGGCTGCTAAGAAGATTCATCTATTGCTTGTCAAAAGAGGATGAATATATGACTATTTATAGGGCTTCTAAACCTCAACTCCTAATAGGACGCCTACTCAAGACTCTTACTTATAACTAACAACTAATAAGACTCCTGCTTTAAGAAGCAAGCTCCCAACTAACCCTAACCCTAACCAACCTCTTCACCTCTTTAATAGGGGTCGGCTAGGTAGATTTTACATGAATGTCCCTTTCAATAAAATTCAATTAGGACTCTCCTAGCTAGAGTCCTAACAGACCCGTCCTCTTTAAATCAGCCTTGTCCTCGAGGCTGATGATTCTTGAATTCTAGGAATTTGATCTTCAAGTCGTCATAGTTCTCCCAAGTGGCATCTTCTACTAGTAGGTTTGCCCACTATATTAGTACTTCAGTAGTGGGTCGTCGTCATCGAGTCACGATCCGTCGATCAATAATGGCACTCGGCTGGGTCTGGTGTTCTCCTTGGGTAGTCATATTTGGTAGATGGCTTTGGGCTGTCTCGTATTGTCCCAGCTTTAGCTGTAAACACGACACATGGAAGACTGGATGGATTCGAGAGCTAGCGGGTAAGTCCAATCTGTATGCTACCACTCCATATGTGCTCTAAAATTTGGTAGGGTCTATAGAACCGAGATGAAAGCTTCATAGATGCTCTGGCCTGGATTGATGTTTGCTTGTTTGGCTGGAGTCGTAGGAAGACCCAATCTCCTACTGAAAATTCTCTTTCATCTTTGTGTTGATCATATTGTTGTTTCATCTTTGCTTGGGTTGTAGTGAGATTATCTTTTAGTAACTTCAACATTTTGTCTCTATCCTGTAGTTCCCTATCTACTTGTTCTACTTTAGAGGTACCCAACACATATTTTGGGATCACAGGGGGAGGTCGGCCATAACAGCCTCATAGGGAGTACATTTTGTGGATGAACGATAAGTTGTATTATACCACCACTCGACCCAGGGAAGCCACTTTGTCCACTCTTTTGGCTGGTTACTGGTGAAGCATATGAGGTATGTCTCCAAGCACCTGTTCACCACTTCAGTCTGGCCATCAGTGTATGGGTGATATGCCGCACTCATTTTCAATTTGGTGCCCTGCATTTGGAATAACTCTGTCCAAAATCTGCTTGTGAAGACCCTATCATGATCACTTATAATAGATCTCGGCATTCCATACAATTTTACAATATTCTCCATAAAGATTCGAGCAATACTAGAAGCAGTGTTGGGATTACGAACAGCGCAAAAGTGAGCATACTTTGTAAGGCGATCAACCACGACAAGAATTGTACTTTTTCTTTGTGATGAGGGAAGCCCTTTGATGAAGTCCATATTGAGTCCGGGACAGGTAAAGGTTGCAGCTTTCCAAGGTTCACTATTGTCTCGCCTTTATGTCGTTGATGTACATCACATTGTGCTACAAATTTAGTAATAGTATTTTTCATCCCTACCAAATAAAAAATTTACTTAATTCTCTTATAGGTTCTAAGTAACTTGGAGTAACTAGCCGCAGGTATGGAATGCATCTCTTGAAGGTGTTAGGATCGGAGTGGCACTGAGAGGGGGGGGGGGTGGGTGACTTGGTGAAAGTAGCTCGAGTAAAGTGAGAAGATGAAAATCAGAAGCTTGCTACTATATAATAATGGTTTCAGAAAGATAAATACTCACACATTCAAGGGACACACCAATTTAAAGTGGTTCGGTCAAAATGACCTATATCCACTTGCGAAGCCTTCTTTGATGGGGCTCCCAACTTCCACTAGCAAATCACTTTAAAGGGGAAGGACAAATACTCCTCTTACAACCTTTTACAAGTGGTTCACACTCTTACAAATTTTCAATGAGAAAGAAGGAGGTGAACACTCAAGCAATTGAAAACAAGACTTGCTAAAGACTTTGCTAAGGCTTTAACTCAATCTCTAACTTCTCAAAGGTTGTATTCTCTGCTGAGAATTGAGAGGTATTTATAGACCCTAAGAGGATTCAAATTTGGGCTCCAAATTTTAAATTTTCTTGGGTTCCCGATGCTGGCGGTGCCACCGCCTGCCAATGTCTGACATTGACAGTGTACTAGCGGTGCCACCACCTAGTCCGGCGGTGCCATCGTCGGACCTCTCGGGTGTTGTGCGGTGCCACCGCTAGAACTCTCAGGATCTGGGCAGTGCCATTACCCAATCTAGTGGTGCCACCGCCTAGACTATTTCAACTCAATAGTTGGGCTCCGAACTTAGCCCAAACCAGTATGAACTTGGGCCCAATTGGCCCCTAACCGGGTTATAGAATTAATCCTTAATCCTAACCCTAATTATATATAAACTACAAAATTAAGACATAGTCCTAAGCAAGCATTTAACCGACAACGTCGAGTTTCCTTTCGACGAACTTCCGGCGGACTTCTGATACACCCTCGGATTTCTTTCAGCGGACTCCCAACAAGCTCCCGGTCTTGTGGCGAGTTCAACGAGTCTTTGGCAAGTAGCCGATCCTTCTCGGTGATCTCCGTGAACCTCCGACGATCTCTCCGGTGGACTTTCGAAAACTTCGACAAGTCCCGGATTTCCTCTTGGTTGGTTCCGACAGCATCTCCGACGAATCTTCGGACTCTCAAATACCCATCAAACTTGACTCCGGTAGACTTGTTTTATGTCTTCAAGCTATCGTAGTTAATCCTACACAAGTAAAGCAAAACTTTGATCTAGACAATTACTCCTAAGAAATCAAGTTGTCCGGCATGTCATTTGTCCCTCGACGCTTCGTTCGATTCTTTGGCGCCTCGTCCCCTCTTGTGGCCTATTACCCAATCGGCCAGTTGACTCTGCAACTCCAATATCATTGACGCAATACCCGCTCTTCTTGGCCCGATGCCCGAATCCATAGCCCGAAGCCTTCTATCGATACGTCGACTGATCCACTGGCCTGACGTCCAATCTTTTGACATGTTCGTTTAGCACAATATGATTTTCCTGCTTTAATTATGTCATCCTGATCGAAGCATCACGCGTCACTCAAAATGCAGATTAAATCATAAACATATATCAAGTGGTTTCATCATCAAAATACGAGATTCAACAATCTTCCCCTTTTTGATGATGACAACCACTTGATGACGGAGTTAACCTTAACTCTCGGAGTTTAAACAAACTCCCCCTATCAATATGCCATATTGATAGAACCTTGAATTCAAGCTGAATTTAAGTCATTGCAAATATTCATCATGAATATTTACAACACGTCATCATGTATAACATGATCATACTTCTCCCCCTTTGTCATCAACAAAAAGGAGAAGTGTCACTTTCTATGTGTTTGAGATATAAAGTTCAATACATTGCATGAAAAAATATAGTGTTAAATTTTATCATCAATCAATCGAGCAATTAAAGATGTGCAAGTTTAGCATGTTTGCTTTTCTTGAGATAGTAACTGTTTGCTTCTCTTTAGACTACAAGCTAGCAATTTTTATGATATGCAAGTTTTGCTACATGTAAGCTAGCAAAACTTTGAAAGCAAATGCAAGATAGCTTTCTTGTGTAAGCTCATGATTCTTGCTTCCTATTGCAATGTGCAAGTTGCAAGTTTTTGAAATATCCAAGTTCAACACATTGCATAATTAATATAATCTCCTAGTTTTATCATCATGTAATTTTGCTATCATCATAGATATGCAAGGTAGTATGATAGCAATTTCTACAACATACAAGCTAGCAAATTTTACAACATTTTTAGAACATGCAAGCTAGCAGTTTTGAGATGTTCAAGAAAGCATCCCTTGCTTCTTGAAATATGCAAGTTTGCTAGATGTGCAAGTTAGCATGTTTTGCTTCTTGAGATAGACAAGATTGCACATTTGGTATGCAAATTGATAGTATGTAAGTTATCAACTTTTACATATAAAAAGTTAGCAAAAATATGTGCAAGATGGACTATTTTGCCTCTTTTCAAAATATGTAACTTGGCACATATTGCTTATTTGAGATTTGCAAGATAGCACTTTTGCTTGAGATTACAAGATAGCATTTCTTGCTTTTGAGATGAGCAAACTAATAAGTTTTGCCCCTTTTTACGAAAGCAACATTCGGCATGCGAAATCCACCCTATCGGGTCTCCTTCCCATCGCGGGAAGGCCACCCTCATGCATGGCTGAAGCATGTCTATGGGCTATCTCTCCTTCAATGGAGGCCTCTCTGAACTCTCTTCTTGTTGAAATTTGGTAGGACTCGGCGGTTGTCCAATTTTGAATTCTGCAAACAAAGCACGTAATTTGTCCTCCTAGCACGATTCAAGCCACGATTCAATCCGAGATTCTCATACTTCAAATTTGGCATCAATTGGATCTTGTGAAGCCATAGCATATACCTGTATATCATATATTTCCCAATCTTTTTTTTGTTGATGGGTTAATGACATGGGGTGGTGGAATTTAGAAAAATTGAGGATCACGGAAAGGTACTATAGTAGATTTTTACGTCTAAAGTGTAGCAGCTTGGACGTAAAAGGTTAGTAGTTTATATTGAGAATTTTTTAACAAAACTAAAGGGAAATCCACTATTAGGAAGTCTCAAAGCTGTCATAAAAATTTTGTAGAGATTTGGATAGAAAAAAAATAGTAGCAAGATCAAATAAACTATGCTATGTGGCTGGAATTCTACAATGCATCTAGCAGCTTGGACGTAAAAGATCAGTAGTTTATATTGGGAATTTTTTGATTAAACTAAAGAAATATCTACTGTTAGGAAGTGTTAAAGATATCATAAAAATTTTATAGAGATTTGGAAAGAAAAAATGTAGTAGCAAGATCAAACAAGTTGTGTTATGCGGTTGGAATTCTGCAGTGCATCTAGTCGTTTGGACATAAAAGATCAGTAGTTTATATTGGGAATTTTTTTACAAAACTAAATGAAAATCTTCTGTTAAGAAGTGTCAAAGCTTTCATAAAAATTTTATAGAGATTTGGATAGAAAAAGTACAGTAGTAAGATCAAAAAATCTGTGCTATGCGGTTGGAATTTTGTAGTGCGATCTTTCATCGTAGAGAGAAACTTTGCAACGAAAAATTTATGCAGCAATATAGGAACAATTTTTTTAGATTTTTGAATAAAGATAACTAAATTACAGTAGTAGTAAGGTAGGAAACTAGAACTTGTTGCAATTCATGGGGAGATCAAAGGATGATCCGTGGTGGTGGAGATGACGACAAAATTCAGTGATGATATTTTAAGCAATTGTAGGAATTGCTTTGGGTGGCTGTGGAGGGCTGATGGATGGCTATGGAAGGGTAGCGAGATGCCAAGAATGCTGCTATGAAATTAAGTGATAGAACCCTAGTGGATTCTAAGCTTGGGGTTGATCTCTTTAGGGGATCGACCTCCTTGGAACTCTATAGGGGTTCCTTCCTCCAAGTTGCTGCTCAAAGGCTGCTAAGAAGATTCATCTATTGCTTATCAAAAGAGAATGAATACATAACTATTTATAGGGCTTCTAAACCCCAACTCCTAATAGGACTCCTACTCAAGACTCTTACTTCTAACCATCTCCTAATAAGACTCCTACTCTATCAAGCAACCTTCCAACTAACCCTAACCCTAGCCGGCCTCTTCACCTCTTTAATAAGGGTTGGCTTGGTAGGTTTTACATGAATGTCCCTTTCAATAAAATTTAATTAGGACTCTCCTAGTTAGAGTCCTAACACTCAACAACAACCTCGAGGAGGAGGTGTATATGATATAGCTTGAGAGATTTGTGTCTAAGCAGAGTCCAAATAGGTGTGCAGACTGCTTAAGTCCATTTATGGACTAAAATAGGCTTCCCAAAGTTGGAACATAAGATTTGATGAGGCGATAGGATCTTATGACTTCGTTAAGAAAGAAAATGAGCCTTATATATATAAGAAGGTAAGTGAGAGCGCTATCACCTTCTTGGTGTTATATGTAGATGACATCATAATCATTGGGAATGATATAGGAATGCTCTCCACAATAAAGGCTTGGCTATCTAGACACTTCTCCATGAAGGACTTGGGGGAAATATCCTATATTTTGGAGATTCAAATCTATAGAGATAGATTCAAGAGGATGATTGACTTATCTCATTTAAGGAACATAGACTCTATTGTCAAAAGATTTGATATGAAAAATTTCAAGAGAGGTCTCATATCGATGAGACATGAAATTTCACTTTCTCGGAGTATATCCTCAAAAAATCCTGAAGAAAGGGCAAACTGTTTGGAACAAGTCGGCACTAAGAGAGGGGGTGAATTAGTGCAGCGGTAAAATCATCGATTTTGAAAAATTCTCGTACGATTAAAATTGATCTCGGAAAGATGCTTAACTTTGAAACGTTTGCAAAAATGTAATGAGCAAATAAAGTAAGTAAATTAGTTTGTAATATGAGAATTAAAAGTAGAACAAAAATACAAACTAATTTATAGTGGTTCGATCGTCGTGACCTACATCCACTCCATTGATTCCCCTTCCGTCGAGACCATCGGTATCCACTAACGATCTTCTTTTAACCGGCGAAGATCAACTACCCTTTTACAACCCTTTTCTCCTTTTCATAGGTTTAGGAGACAACCTTTACACCCCTTTCACTCCTCTCTAAAACTATACTAACACTTAGAGCTTTTAAAGAAGTTCTCATAAGATTACAATAGAGTTTTTCTACTTTTTTTCACTCAATTCTTGTGTGAGTTAACTAGGGATGAGAGGGGTATTTATAGGCCTCAAGTGGATTCAAACTTGGAGCCTAAAAAGATCTCATCCCGGGTTTCCCGGGTCCTGGTGGTACCACTAATTGTGCTGGGCGGTACTATTGGCTGCTGCACTGATACTAGGTGGTACCATCGCTTGGGAGACTGTGTCTAGGTGGTACCACTGCCCTGACTAGTGGTACCACCGCCTGACAGTCTCGGAGACTAAGTCTAGGCAGTACCACCGCCCAGACTGATGGTACCACTGCCTGACATAGTTTCGGAGACCATGCCACGATGATTCAACCTGTTGGGTCACTGTTTGGGCCTTTCACTTAGCCTAACATTGCCTAACCTTGGGCCTAATTGGCCCCTAACTGAGTTGGCTCAATTCTAACCCAATTATGTGCTAACTACTAAATTTAAGGTATACACTAAGCTAAATAAGTCTAGTAAGTCTAGGTTTGTTCCGGCGAGCTTCCAGCGAACTTCCGACGATCTCTCGGTAATATTCCAACGGACTCCCGACAAGCTCTTGAACTTCACGATGATCTTCTTGGCGAGTTCCAATGAGCTTCTTTGGCAAGCTCCTAGACTTCTCGATCAATTCCGACAGAACTTCCGATGAACTCTCGAACTCCCAACAAAATCTCTTTCTTGACTCCGAGACTTCCTTTTGCTTTATATCTTGCTATTGTAGTTAATCTTGCACACTTAAAATCTACTTTGATCTAGACAATTATTACAAGGCTTAAATCAAATATTATCCGGCATGTCATTGGTTCATCGATGCTTCGTCCGATTTTTCGGTGCATCGTCCTCTCTTACGGCCTATTGCCAAATCGGCTAGTTGACCTCCACAACTCCGATTTTCTTGGCGTAATTTTTGCTGTTCTTGGCCCGATGCCAGAACTCATGGCCCAAAGCCTTTTACCGATACATCGACCAATCCTTCGGCTCAATATCCAATCTTCTGACATGTTTCTCTCTGGCCCAACATGATTCTTCCTGCTTTAATTGTCTCTTCCTAATTGAAGCTTCCCGCATCACTCAAAACGTAAATTAAATCACAAACACTATCAATTGGTTTCATCATCAAAATCTGAGATTCAACACAAACATGGATAGGATACCCTATGCCTCTACGATAGGGACTATCATGTATATTATGCTATGTGCCAGGCTTAATATAGCACATGCTTTGAGTATCACGAGCAGGTATTAGTTGGATCCAAGCTTGGAGCACTGGAAAGCAGTAAAGTGTATTTTTAAGTACTTGAGAAGGACTAAGGATCTCTTAATGGTATACAAAGGAGGTAATCTCCGGGTTGAGGTCTATATGGACTCGAGTTTCCAATCTTATGTCGATGATTGCAAATCGAATTCAGGGTAAGTGTTCACCCTGAATGGGGTAGCAGTGAGCTGGAAGAGTTCTATGTAAGAAACTACTACCGACTCGACTATAGAGGCAAAATACATTACTGCGGCAGAAGCAGCAAAAGAGGGGGTCTAGATGAAGAAGTTCATCATAGATCTAGTAGTCGTGTCTGTTAGAATCGAGTCGGCACTAAGAGAGGGGGGGGGGTGAATTAGTGCAGCGGATAAAAATCACATCGAATCAAAAATCTTCATACGCTGAAAACCGATCTCGGAAGATGTTAACTTGAAAGTGTATAAGAGCGTAGTGAGAGTAAGAAATTAGTTTGCAATGTAAAGTAGATTGCAGTAAAGGTAAATAGCAAAACAAAAATGCAAACCAATTTATAGTGGTTCGGTCGTCGTGACCTATATCTGCTCTCGATTCCTCTTACATTGAGGCCACAGACTTCCACTACCGATCTTCTTTCAACGGGCGAAGATCAACTACCCTTTTACACCCCTCTTCTCCTTTTCATAGGTTTTGGAGATAACCTTTTATAAGTACTCACTCCTTCCTAACTAGAATTCAAAACTTAGAACTAGAGGAGGGATTCTCTGAAGTGATCGCTATAGTGTTTTCCCTCTTTTAAGCTCTTTATGCTTAAGTGTGTTAACTAGGGATAAGAGGGGTATTTATAGGGCTCAAGTGGATTTAAGCTTTAAGCCTAAAAGTGTCCCATCCCCGGTTTTCGGGGTACTGGCGGTACCACCGTCTGTGTTGGGCGGTACTATCGCCTGTAGCACTGACACTAGGCGGTACCACCACCTAGTCTAGTGGTACCACTGCCCAGTCTAGTGGTACAATCGCTTGACACCCTACCATTGGGCGGTACCACCGTCGAGTCTAGCGGTACCACCACCTGACAGTCTCTCGGAGACTATGTTTGGGCGATACCACCACCTAACATAGTCTTGGAGACTGTGCCACGACGGTTCCACCTATTGGGTCACTGTTTGGGCCTTTCACCTGGCCCAACACAGCCCAAACTTGTGCCCAATTAGCCCCTAATTGAGTTAGCCCAATTCCAACCTAATTACATGTAAAACCCACTTCGATCTAGAAAATTATTACAAGCTAATCAAATGTTGTCTGGCATATCATTGGTTCATCAATGCCTCGTCCGATTCTTTGGCACATCATCCGATACTTTGGCGCATCATCCTCTCTTGCGGCCAATTGTCCAATCTGTTAGTTGACCTCCGCAACTCCGATTTCCTTGGTATAATTTTCAATCTTGGCCTGATGCCTGATCCCATGGCCCGAGTCCTTTTGTCGATACATCGATCGATCATCCGGCTTGACGTCCAATCTTCTAACATATTCTACTCCAGCCCAACATGATTTTTCCTGCTTTAATTGTCTTTCCTGATCGAAGCTAGTCCTACGTTACTTAAAACACATATTAGATCACAAACACTATCAATTGGTTTCATCATCAAAATCCGAGATTCAACACTCTCCCCCTTTTTGATGATGATAACCAATTGATGACGGAGTTAACCTAACCCCCCGTATCAATATGCCATATTGATCGAAATCTTGAATTCAAGTTAAGGCAAATTTAATTATGAATCCAAGCAACATGTCATCAAAAAATCATATATAATCAAAATTTCACTACATCATTCCATGCATGATTGTTATCATAACTTCTCCCTCTTTGTCATCAACAAAATGGAGATGTGCATCTAGCTAGTTTTTAAGATATGCTAGTTTTACAACATACAAGCTAGTAAATTTTTTCTTTACTTTGCAACATGCATAATCACCAAATCATCATTTAATTTTAAAGATATACAAGATTACAAATTTTGCAAGTTTGCATTTTTGCTTCTTAAGATTGGGAAGCTAGCAATTTTTAGTGATGTTCAAGATAGCAAGTTCTTTTTTCTCTTTTCATAAGTGTAATTTTTTTTTTTTCCTTTGCAAAGTGCAAGCTAGCAAAATTTTACATCATTTTATGACATGCAAGCTAGCAATTTGACAAGTGTTACTTCTCTTAGAAGTATGAAGGCTAGCACATTTTTGAAAAAGAATGCAAGATAGCAAGCTAGCAAGATAGCAATACATCATTTTTAGAATAAGCAAGCTAGCAAATTTTACTCCACCTTTGTCATTATCAAAAAGAAGGGAAGAATATAATTTTATAATTCTATTTTCCTTTACAATAATTTTCAAAGCATGACAAAGATAAATAACAAATTTACATCAATATTCCAATCATCAAAAATGAAAAATCAATCATGATATTTGACATATCTCTTCTTTTGTATATAGAAGGAATGATAGGGAAACGATCTTGATTCATAAAGAAGATTCAAGTTTAAAAATCGAGAAATCAAGATCATGATCCAAAAAATGTATAAGAAGAATTTATGCATTTGGGAGATCTAACATGTCTAAGTTTATCATTCATGCTAGTAAATTTGGTTCTCTTGAGATGCTAGCTATTTTCTTTCCCCCATTTGTCATTGTAAACAAGAAAGAAGAAGGGAAGAACATAATGGTGTAAGTGTTCAAGTCATTACAAAAAAAATTTAATTTGGTGATGAGATATACAATTTATGAATACAAAGGAATATCATTAATAAATCATGACATAAAATATATTAATATCAAATCGTGAATGCCATAAGACATGATTTATTTCAACAAATCTCTTCTTTTATAAATAGCAAAAAAAAAACATAGGAAATCAAATGGTATAATATCTTGATTCATGTATAAGAAATCTCAAGTCATAAATCTCGAAAAATCAAGATAAAGCATTCAAATTCAAATCGTCAAATCAAAATCATTTTTAAGAGATTCATAAAAGATACATAGATAGATTCATTAATTTCTCCTTTTTTTTCATCAATGGTTCAATTATATTATGAGATATACAAATCATAATTACAAAGGAGTCATATAAAAATCATGACATGAAGGATATTAATATGAAAGATCAATTTGTGAATGATTCATCTTGACAAATCTCCATTTTAGTAGATAACAAATAGAATCATATGAGATCAAATAAGATATCTTGATTCAAATAAATGTCAAATTATTAATGTCAAAAATCAAGATTCATTTGGATAAATCTTCTCTTAGACAAGTAAATCATACATGAATCAAGAAAAAATATTTCATATAAAATACATCTCAAGTCACAAACATCGATAAATGATTCGATTGAATATATCATCTCATCATAAAAAAAAATCATATGAAAATGAATCTAAAATCATCATCAAAATCACTTTTCGAAAAATTCAATGAAAGCAACGTAGATAGATTCCTATAAGATTAAAGATAGCTCAAGTTCTTTTAGTTCCAAATTTTGTAATTGATTTCATGTTCAAGTCTTTCATACAAAGGCCATGCTTCATTATTTATAATAAAAAAGAAATACGGAAATTATAGAAATTAGCAAGCTTAATAAACTATAAATTACCCAAAAATAATCATTACTTCAAATCACCATGCATAATTATACAATCGTTAAGCATGATACCAAGACTTTTTAACATTTCCATTGCATCATTATATCATTATGCATCATTAAATCATCAAGCATGATTTCATTAAACATGAAATATTTTTAATCCAAATTATTTTGTTTGTTATATTAATGTATTTTTCTTTTTATGTGAATCTAACTTTTCATGCTTAGTGTTAGGAGTTAACATGCAATTGTCATTATCAATTTTTTTAATTTTTCAAAAATACTAGAAAGAAATGCATGATACCCTTTTATTTAATATTTACTAACTAATTTAAAAATAACTCATAAAATGCAACAAGTAATTTCAAAATAAACTAAGAGAGTTTCGGGTGAGTCATTTACCTCATCGTCGAGAGCCGTTGAGGCATAGTTTGCCACCTTTCCTTTGTTGGTTTGTTCTTCATCTTCAGATGAGCTCGACTTGTCCTTTGACAACTTCTTCTTCAGTTTTATATAGTCATCTTTGGAGTGACTCGGCTTCTTGCATTCATAGCAAGTAGTTGTGTTCTTTTTAAGTTTGTTTTAATTCTTTGATTCTTGTTTTAAGAACTTTTTAAGCTTTATTATGAGAAGTTCAAGTTCATCATCACTTGAGCTTTCGCTCGAGTAGTCTTCTTTTGTTCTAAGTGCAAAATCCTTCCTGTTCTTTAGAAAATTATTCTCAAGTTCATCATGTGACACATAAGTCATTTCGTAGGTCAACAAAGACCCGATAAGTTCTTCGAGAGGGAAAGTATTCAAATCTTTGGCCTCTTGAATAACTGTTACTTTAAGATCCTAATTTTTAGAAAGAGATTGTAAAACTTTATTAACAAGTTCAAGATTCGAAAAATATTTGCCAAGAGCTTTTAAGCCATTGACGACATCCGAAAACAGGTATACATATCAATAATGGTTTCACTTGGCTTCATTTGAAATAGTTCAAAATCATACATTAAAAGATTGACTTTAGACTCTTTAACTCTATTTGTGCCTTCGTGACTAATTTCGAGTGTGTGCCAAATATCAAAAGTCGTTTCACAAATAGATACTCGATTAAACACATTTTTATTTAAAGCACAAAACAAGTCATTCATAGCCTTGGCATTTAAAGAGAAAGTCTTCTTCTCTAACTCATTCTAATCATTCATTGGAAGAGAAGACTTTTGAAAGATATTTTTCATAATGTTCCATAAATTTAAATCTATAGAAAGTAAGAAATCTCCCATTCGAGTTTTTCAATATATGTAGTCAGTCCCATTGAACATTAGAGGATGAATGATAGAAAATCCCTCTTGAAAGCCGAAAAGATCTATTTCTCTTAGGTGTTAAACCAAATGAGAAAACTGTGGCTCTAATACCAACTATTAGGATCGAGTCGGCACTAGGGGGGGGGTTGAATTAGTGCAGCGGATAAAAATAACGTCGAGTCAAAAATCTTCGTACGATGAAAACTAATCTCAGAAGATGTTAACTTGAAAGCGTATAAGAGCATAGTGAGAGTAACAAATCAGTTTGCAATATAAAGTATATTGCAATAAATGTAAATAGCAAAAGAGAAATGCAAATTGATTTATAGTGGTTCGGTCATCGTGACCTACAACCACTCCCGATTCCTCTTACGTCGAGGCCACCGGCTTCCACTACCAATCTTCTTTCAATAGGAGAAGATCAAATACCCTTTTACACCCCTCTTCTCCTTTCATGGGTTTAGGAAACAACCTTTTACAAACACTCACTCCTCCCTAAATAGAATTCTAAACTTAGAACTAGAGGAGGTATTCTCTCAAGTGATTGTTATAGTGTTTTCCCACTTTTAAGCTCTCTGTGCTTGTGTGTGTTAAACAGGGATGAGAGGGGTATTTATAGGCCTCAAGTGGATTCAAACTTGGAGCCTAAAAGTGTCTCATCCCCGGTTTTCGGGGTACTAGCGTCGTTTGTGTTGGGCAGTACCACCACCTGCACATTGACACTAGGCAATACCACCACCCAGTGTGGTGGTACCACTGCTTGATAGTCTCTCCGAGACTATGTTTCGGTGGTACTACCGCCTAGACTAGTGGTACCATCGCCTGACAGTCTCGGAGATTATGCCACAACAGTTCCACATATTTGGTCACTGTTTGGGCCTTTCACTTAGCCTAACACAGCCCAAACTTGGGCCCAATTGACCCCTAATTGAGTTGACCCAATCCCAACCCAATTACACTTAAAACCTACTTTGATCTAGACAATTATTACAAATCTAATTAAATGTTGTCCGGTATATCATTGGTTTATTGATGCCTCTCCAATTCTTCGGCGGATCGTCCTCTCTTACGACCTATTGCCCAATCGGCCAATTGACCTCTGTAACTTTGATTTCCTTAGCGTAATTTTTGCTTTTCTTGGCCCGATACCCGATCCCATGACCCGAGGCCTTCTATCGATACGTTGACCGATCCTCCGGCTCGACGTTGTTGAATCTTGTATTTTAATTATGAAACCAATTGACAATTATTTAATATTTAATCTATGTTTTGATGACATAGGATGCTTTGATCAGGATGAGATAATTAAAGTAGGAAGAATCATGTTGGGCTAGAGGAACATGTCAGAAGATTGGACGTCGGGCCGAAGGATCGGTCGACGTATCGATAGAAGGTTTTGGGTCATGGATTCGGGCATCGAGCCAAGAAGAGCAAATATTACACCAAGGATATCGGAGTTGTAAAGTCAAATTGACCCCGAAGAATCGGATTGAGCAATAGAGGACGATATGCCGAAGAATCGAACGAAGCATCGAGGGACCAATGACATGCCGGACAACATGATTAATGCTTAGTATTAATTGTCTAAATCAAAGTATATTTTACATGTGTATGATTAACTACGATAGCAAGGTATAAAGCAAATTGAAGTCCCGAAGTCAAGGATGTGATTTCGTTGGAAGTACGAGAGTTCGTTAGAAGTCCGAACATTCGTCGGAAGTTTTGGCGGAACCAGCCGAGAAGTCTCAGAGCTTGCCAGAGAAGCTCATCAGAACTCGCCAAGAAGATCGTCATGAAGTCCATGAGCTTATCGGGAGTCCACCGGAACATTGCCGAGAGTTCATCGGAAGATCGCCGGAAGCTCACTGGAAGAAACCAAGACATAGGGATTTGTTTAACTTAGCAAATGTCTTAGGAATCATAGTTAGCACGTAATTGGGTTTGGATTTGGGCCAACCCAATTAGGGGTTATCTAGGCCCATGTAAGGACTATGTTGGGCCCAATAAGAGGCCCAAACAGTGCCCCAAGAAGTCTCACTATCATGGCACAATCTTCGAGACTGTATCAAGGGTGGTATCGCTAGTCTGGGTGATTGTACCGCCCCTGGTAGGGTGCCAGGTGGTGGCACTGCCAGTCTGGGCGGTGGTACCACCCAGCACAGCCTCCCAGGCAGTGGTACCGCCCAATGTCAGACTGACACAGGCGGTGGTACCGCTCAGCGCAAGTAGTGGTACCGCTCGTGCCCGAGAAACCCGAGATGAGATGTTTTTAAGCTCCAAGTTTGAATCAACTTGAAGCCTATAAATATCCCTCTCATCCCCGGTTATAATACATAACCATAGAGTATTCAAAAGTGAAAAAAAATTGCTCTGTATGTGCTTTAACCTCATCTAAATTCTCAATAAGATTATCATCTTTGTCTCTGCATTTGCTGATACGGTTAACAGCTCTTCGAGTAGCAATTGAAGCATAGAAAAATTTAGTATTGGAATCTCCTAGTGTAAGCCAATGCTGTCGAGACTTCTGCTTTACAAAACTTTCCTCCTGTTTTAAGGCTTCTGTCTCTTTGTAGATAATATTCTCATTATTTGACTGAAGTTGCAGCTCATGTTGCAATGACATTAGTTCATTTGGTAATATTGCCAAAGGTATTTGTATTCCACTCCTTTAGTGCTGCTTTACAGGCTTTGAGCTTTTGACATAAGATGTAAGGGGGGGATCCATGCACATTAACATTCCAAGCAGATCTGATAACATCAAGAAATTGAGGATGAGTACTCTATATGTTAAAGAATCTAAACGGTTTCTTGCCTCTTGGTGTCGCTTTGTCTGCGTGTATATACATTAAAGAATGGTCAGAAAACAAAGGAGCACCATACTCAAGAAGTGAATCTGGGTAAACTGTTAACCATTCATGATTAATCAAACACCTATCAAGTCGAGCCATTATTTTTCTGTTAGCAGCACCTTGATTACTCCAGGAGAGCCAATTACCCACAGATTTCATATCAAACAAAGCTGCAGTGTCAATGTAATCATTAAAACTTTGAAGCTGGCTTTCTGAAAGTTATCTACCCCCCTCTTTTTCATTTGTGTACCGAACAGTATTAAAGTCTCCAAGAGCAATCCAAGGTACATTGAGATAGCCATTTGCAATATTAGTCGGGTCAGACCAAAGAGTATTTCTTTCTTGCATACTATTTGAAGCATATATATATACCAATGAAATTGAATTGACAGCCATTCTTTTTGTCCTCTACCTTAAGTTGAATGAATTGATCAGTAGCAGAAATAAACCAAGCATTAATAGAGTTAGGATGCCATAAGACCCATATTCTACCAAAAGTTTCATTTGAGTAATTGGTAAACAGTTCTGCGTCCGACGATATTAAATTCTTTTGAGCTTGAACGCGCGATTATTTAATTTTCGTTTCTACTAGAATAACAATATCACATGCGGCAGACTTGATTATTCTGTTGAGCTCCCGACATTTCTCCGGCTTATTAAGTCCGCAAACATTCCAACATGTTATCTTCATCAGTAATAAAGAAATGAAAAGGTGGTAAGGTATTCATCCTACGACTTTGGATGGACTGTACCATCCTTTTTCTTATCCTTCGGTTTTTATTCCTTACTCAATCAAGCTGGGAAAACTAATAACATTCATGTGGAGCCGACTAGAAAACTTGATTCGGAAGCTATTTCAATCCTCAATGCCCTAGTTACTAACGACGAAATTGTATGTGTTGTCTTTAAGTCACCAAAGCACAAAAGCCCAGGTCCAGATGGATTTCCAACTGAATTTTTCCAAACTGCTTGGTCTATTATTGGAAATGATGTGATCAAGGCTTGCCAACATTTTTTCTCTTCAGGTCATATTCTTAGAGAGATGAATTGCACCTTTATTTCTTTAATTCTGAAGAATGCAGGGGCTGATTCACTATAGAACTATCGACCCATATCATTATGCAACTTTATTTACAAGATCATCTCTAAAGTATTAGCAAATAGAATGCAAAAGGTAATACACAAGATCATTAGCCCAAATCAAGGTGCTTTCATCAAAGGGAGAAGTATACATCATAACATTTTGCTTGCTAATGACTTGGTCAAAGATTTGCATTCAAAAGCAAGAGGGACAAAAATATGTTTTAAAGCTGATTTACGGAAAGCCTTTGATTCAGTTAATAGGAAATTTATCTATAAGATGCTCCTCGATATGAACTTCCCACAGCAATGGGTTAATTGGATTCAATCTTGCCTAGAAACTCTGAAGTTTTCGATACTCTTTAATGGCTCACCTATTGGTTTTTTTGGGAGCACGAATGATATCCGACAAGGTGATCCACTCTCTCCGTATCTCTTTACTATTGCGATGGAAGGACTTAGCTGTATGTTGGAAGATGCAGTCTTAAATAGAAGCATTAAAGTACCCAATGTTGGCTCTATTCATATATCACATATAACATTTGCAGATGATTTACTTATCTTTCTCCAAAATGATCCAACTTCAGTAAAGAACCTGGCTACTATTATGAATGACTTTGGTATGGTTTCTGGACTTCAGTTAAATCATGCGAAAAGTAAAGTATATATGAGCCCTTACGTTGAGGATAAGGTCTTTATTGCACAAACTTTGGGGGTTAGTGAGGGAAGCCTGCCAGTTCCTTATTTGGGTCTCTCGCTCATATCCATAGGCATTCACAAAACCCACTGTCAGACTATCCTGCAAAAAATAAAGAATATAATTTCTTCTTGGAAAAATAGGCTTCTATCAAAAGCAGGACGACTCGAACTCATCCGTTCTGTATTCCACTCCTACTCTATATATTGGTGTAATGCATTTCTTCTACCTGCTGGACTTCTCCAAGATATTGAACGGTTATTAATGAACTTCTTTTGGAATGACACAAATGATAAGGCAATGCATATGGTAAATTGGGATAGCATTTGCAAACCGAAAGATGAAGGGGGGCTAAACTTGAGAAATACTAGAGATTGGAATCAAGCATGCCTGGTACAACAATTATGGGATCTTTTGCAAAACAAATGTTCCTTATGGTCATAATGGGTTTCTGCTAGGTATCTTTCAAAGGAATCAATCTGAGAAATTTCAACAAGTACATACCACTCTGCAGCTTGGAAAGGAATTTTAAAGGCAAGGAATTGGCTAATCAAACACATTTCTTATGCAATATCTTCTGGAACTAGTACTAATATGTGGTACGATCCTTGGGTGAATGGGAAGAGTATATTTCAATTATATGGCGACAAAATATGAAAAGATCTTGGGGCTCCCAAAGATTAGAAGGTTTCCGAGTTCATTGCTAACGGTACCTGGTGTCTCCCTAATCCTATTTCTCTCGAAATGTTATCACTTTGGCTGACTATCATAGCTATTCCAATCAGGAACAACTCTTCAGATATACTTATTTGGCCTCATGACAATGGCAAATTTAGTGCCACATCTGCATGGAATCAAATTAGGCAAAGAAATAACAAGTGGGTCCCAAGTAGTTGGACATGGGATCGACCGGGATCACAAAGACACTCCTTATGTACATGGCAGGTCCTTCTCAATAAACTACCTACAATAGATAATATGAAAAGAAGAGGTATCTATCATGTTAACCGATGCTCCCTTTGTTTGCAACAAGAAGAAACTGTTGACCACCTCTATTTTGCTTGTAATTATACAAAATGGATATGGAAGGAGATTCTCCAGCGATTTGAACTCAATAGACTGCCGCAACCAAACTTGCACCAAGAACTAGGCGACCTTATGCAATGTTTCTCAAGAAAAGGGCCACTTACACAACTGGCAAAGGTTACTTTCAGATGCGCTATTTGGTGGATGTGGAAGGAGAAATGTAATAGAATCTTTGAATGTCAACACACAAACAATGCTCAGCTCTTTAAAGAGATTATTAGAGACTCAAGATCCTGTATGGAGCATGATATCAAAACCGAGCACTTCACCCGAAGAGAAAAAGATATTTTTATCAAATTTAATTTTGCTATTAGCTAAAGATCTTGGGAATGATGCCAAATAATGTACCCACAGGTAGTTATAGTCTACAGCATGTGTAGTCATAACTATCGCATTCGCACTCTATGAGTTACTTGGCTTTGTCTATGACTTATATAGATAAAGCTATTTGTAGAAACTTTACACATAATCAATTTACTTTTACTTACAAAAAAAAAAAAGTATTCAAAAGTGAGAAACACTACTGCAATCTCTTTAGAAATTCCCTCTTCCACTCTAAGTTTAGAATTCTGTAAGAGGAGTGTGAGTACTTGTAAAGGTTGTCTCCTAAACCCGTGAAAAGGAGAAGAGGGGTATAAACGGTGGTTGGTCTTCGTCTATTGAAGGAAGACCTCTAGTGGACATCGGTGACCTCATCGGAGGAGGAAGCCGAAAGTGGATGTAGGTCACGTTGACTGAACCACTCTAAAATATGGTTTACATTTCTATTGTTGCCATTTACATACTGCAAACTACTTTACTTAGTCACTACACCTTCGTACGCTTTTAAGTTAAGTTTCTGAAATCATTTTTAATATAAATAGATTTTATCGTATGAAAGTTTTTGAAGATGTGATTTTTCTGCTACACTAATTCACCCCCTCTCTTAGTGTCAACCCCATTCCTAACAATTTGTATTAGAGCCTTGTGATTTCTCATTTGGTTTAACACCCAAAAGAAATGGCTCTTTTCGGCTTTCAAGATGGTTACTCTCTCATTCGTCCTCCCTTTTTTAATGGGATGGACTACACATTTTAGAAAACTCGAATGAGAGTTTTCTTGCTTTATTTGGATTTGAACTTATGGAACTTTGTCGAATCCAGTTTTAAAAGGTCTTCTCTTCTAATAAAAGATTGAAATGATTTGGAGAAGAAGATGTTTTATTAAAATGCTAGAGCTATGAACACTCTATTTTGCGCCTTAGACAAAAACGAGTTTAATCGGGTTTCTACTTGCGAAACGGCTTTCGACATATGACACACTCTTGAAATCATACACGAAGGAACAAGTAGTGTTAAGGATTCTAAAGTTAATTTTTTAATGCATGATTTTGAACTTTTTCATATGAAACCAAGCGAAACCATTGTTGACATGTACACCCATTTTATGGATGTCATCAATGGTTTAAAAGCACTTGGTAGAAGTTTTTCAAATTTTGAACTTGTTAACAAGATCTTAAGATCACTTTCTAAAACTTAGAAATCGAAAGTAATGGCAATACAAGAAATAAAATATTTAAATATTTTTTCACTTGAAAAACTTATCGGTTCATTGATGACATATGAAATGGTGCACAATGCACATGATGAACATGATGAACAAAACCACCTTCCAAAGAATAGGAAGGATTTGGTACTTAGAACAAGGCTAATGAAACAAAAATTAAAGAACAAAAAGAACACAACTACTTGCTTTGAACGCAAGAAGAATAACACAAATTGGGATAAATTGAGCTCATTCAAAGACGAGGAGAAAATCAACAAAGGCAAGGTGGCAAACTACGCCTTAATGACTTTCAACGATGAGATAATCGAAACTCCCTTAATTTATTTTGAAATTACATGATGATTTTCATGATGTATTTCTTTTTTTTTAGTTTAAAAAAATATTTTTCTTAAAAATTACATGTTTAATAAATGAAAATATAAAAAATTAGAAATAATGCTTATCTAGTAATTTTGAAAATAATCATGAAAATTACATGTGTTATGATAAAGGAACAAAATGTTAGACTTAAATCATGCTAGATGTTTTAATGATAATGTGCATTTTAATGATTTTCGTATTACTTTTGGCTGAAAACACTTAATGAAATCATGATTGATTTGAAGTAATGATTTGATAATAATATTTAATGAGTTTATCTTTCAAAATTATGCATGATAATTCTTGTGATTTATGGATTATCGATTTTTACTATAATGAAAATTGCTTTTTCGGTTTTAAAAATGATGCATGGCTTTTGTATGGAAACTAAGCATGAAAAGTTAGATTTACCTAAAAAGAAAAAAGCATGATTACAACAAACAAAATGAACTTGATTGAAAATGCTTTATGTTTGATGAAATAATTTTCAATGATACATAATGATGTAATTATGTAATGAAAATATTAAAATTTTTGGTACCATGGTGATTTTATACTATGCATGAGATTTAAAAATGATGCATGATGATTTTTGTGATTTATGCCTTATTGATATTTGTCGTAATAAATCTTGCACTTTCGGTTTTAAACATAATACATGTTTTTATTTGGCATAAATGAAATAAAATCATATGAATTGAAACAACTAAAGAGAGGAAAACATTTTGCTTGAAAATTATTTTTCTCCATCTTATTGATTTTGATGAATCCATTTGTATCATTTTTACGAATCTCTTGGACTTTGAAAATGATTTTGATGATTTAAATTTGAATAAATTTTTATCCAAATCATGATCTTGATTTCTTGATATTTACAAATTGAGATTTATTATGAATCAAGATTTTTCATTAATCATTCTTCTACAAGATTGAATGAATTCTATCTATATCATGATCTTCTAAGAATTCATTTCATTATTTATTTAAGAGGAGATTTGTTAAAATGAATCATGCTTTCTCTTGAATTCTCAAAATTTTAACTTGAAAATTATTTTTATTAATCAAGATTATCTACTATGATTCTTTCTTTTCACTATTTGAGATATTAAAAAAGAATCATAATATGTCTATTGATACTCATGATTTATCTTCACGATCTTTGATATTTTATCTCTCATAATATGATTTTTATGTACAATTCCTTGTATTCATGAAATATTTATCTCAACACCCAATTAATTCTTTTTGATATTCTTTATATGATGATATGAATGCATGAAATATTCATGAATTTATTTTGATACATACAAATGATAACAGAGGGAAAAGTTATGATTGTAGGATGAAATTTGACAAATTGATACCATCATGATGTGAAATATTTATGATTTGGAATGATGCTTTTTATTATAATGTTATATGTGATGTATTGCATATAATGTGTATCAGGAATACTCTAAATGATGAATGTTTGGTATCATGATCAAAATGTTGATAAATGCTTAAAATTTTTAATATTTTAGTATCATGTATGATATGCTCATAATGATGATTAATTTATATTTTGGTATCGTGCATGAAAAATGAAATGTAAAGTTTTAAAATTATGCATTTTGTAAATTGAAACTATAATGATACACAAACATATTGAAATAAGGTTGATACTTAACCCTTGTCATGATTTGAAGATTATAGTAAAGGAAAATGAATTACACAATTGTATTGTTATTCCCTTCTTTTTAACAATGACAAAGGGGGAGCAAAACTTGCTAGAAAACAAATTTGCTAGCTTGTATCTTTCAAGAAGAAGCAAAATGCTTGCTCATCAAAACAAGATGCAAAAATTTTGCCAACTTTCATGTGTAAAATTTGCTAGCTCACAAATTGCAAGGAGAAAAACTTTCTAAGAAGCAAAGTTGCTAGCTTATTCAAAAATGATGCATGCAATACTTATGAGTTTATTATGATAATGTATTTGATGTATTGCATATCATGATTAAAATTATATTGACTTGAATTAAATTTAAATTCAAGGTTTATCTTAATTATGACATATTGCAATAAGAATGATACTTTATTTTTATCATAATTTAAAAATTGATGAATTGCACTATTGTTTTTGTTATTCTCCTCTTTTTGCTAATGACAAAGGAGGAGAAAGAATTTCTAGCATGCACATCATGAAAAGAGGCAAACTTGCTAGCTTGCAATCTCAAGAAGCAAAAAGTTGTTGTATCAACAAAAGCAAAAAATGCTCTTACTAACTTGCACATCTAGCAAAATTAATAAATTTACATATTTCAAGAAACAAGAGTTGCCTTCTTGAACATCTCAAAAATGCTAGCTTGGATGTTCTAAAATGTTATAAAATTTACTTGCTTGTATGTTGTAGAACTTACTATCTTACTACCTTGCATATCTATGATGATAGCAAAATTGCATGATGATAAAACTAGAGATTATGTTTATCATACAATGAGTTGAACTTGTATTTCCAAACATTTGATAGTTGGTACTTCTCCTTTTTGTTGATGACAAAGGGGGAGAAGTATGATCATGTTATGCATGATGACGTATTATAAATATTCACAATGAATATTTGTAAGGACTTGAGTTCAGCTTGAATTCAAGGTTCTATCAATATAGCATATTGATAGGGGGAGTTTGTTTAAACTCCGGGAGTTAAGATTAACTCCATCGTCGGGCCATGGATTCTGGCATCGGGCCAAGAAGAGTGAATATTGCGCCAAGGATATCGAAGTTACGGAGTCAACTGGCTGATTGGGCAATAGGTCGCAAGAGAGAACGATACATCGAAGAATCGGATGAAGCGTCGAGGGACCAATGACATGCCGGACAACATGATTAATGCTTAGTATTAATTGTCTAGATCGAAGTGTGTTTTACATGTGTAGGATTAACTATGATAGTAAGACATGAAGCAAAATAAAGTCCCGGAGTCAAGGACACGATTTCGTTGGAAGTTCGAGAGTTCGTCGGAAGTCCCGACGTTCGTCAAAAGTTCTGGCGGAACCAGCCGAGAAGTCTCAGAGCTTGCTAGAGAAGCTCATCGAAACTCGCCAAGAAGATCATCGTGAAGTCTAGGAGCTTGTCGGGAGTATGCCGGAACATTGCCGAGAGTTCGTCGGAAGTTCGTCGGAAGATCGCCGAAAGAAACTAAGACATAGGGACTTATTTAGCTTAGTAAATGTCTTAGGAATCGTAATTAGCACGTAATTGGATTTGGATTTGGGCCAACCCAATTAGGGGTCAGCTAGGCCCATGTAAGGACTGTGTTGGTTCCAATAAGAGGCCCAAAC